>NW_020270814.1:639332-671671 GCF_002803265.2 Melanaphis sacchari
TATCGACGAAAACTCTGGCCATTTGTTCGCGGCGGTAAACGGTTCGAGGCTGGAAATCCGAAAGCGAACACCGGTAGAACGAACGCGTTTGAATTTTACGTTTCCGATCAACTTACACGGCCGATATCGCCACACCTATAAGTTTTCTTTATTCGATTTAGCAACATCGTTACCTCTCGGGAGAGTCCAATGTCGTCGATGGTACCTACACAGAGAAAATAATGCGGCGGCCAGTGACGCTAATGGTATTGTCTTCGACGTGTCCTCGTGTGAGATGCACCACTCCCAGCTCGAATGTCGAGTGAATGCGAACCTGAACGCTATGTAAGTAGGAAAACACATTAACGCACGTGTTGTCGATCGCCGGCGTCTAAGTTTGGCTGAAAATACGATCGTCATCCCTTTATTTTTATAGTTATATTATAATATCGTCGATACGACCGCGGCATCTAATTATTCCGGTTGTGTGATGTCTGCGAAGCCACCATTATTCGCGCGCGCCAATTTCGTTCCGGAGCGTTATACTGTGTTTGTGGCGCGAATAATATATAGCAATACGTAACTGAACGAAGTATTACCGTAGCGAACACGTGACCGGCGTCGGTTCGGCCGTCGTCGTGCTAGAACCGTCCACTTCGGAGGAACCGCATCGCGATGACGCGCACAAACCTACCGACAACAAACTTCCCGGCAAGCCCGCGCAGCCCGTCAAGAAGACCCCACAACAGTCAGGTAAAAAACTATTGCACACTGCACAACGGTTTTTAAGGTTAACGCGACGAGTGAGCAACAGGGGAACCGGAGCCCTCGCTTCGCCTTCCCGCCCTCGGGTCAGGGTTCTGAACACGAGCCGAAATACCGGAAAATCAAACAAGATTTGATGTCCGCGCGGGTCCGAAATCAATTTTTTCGATTACTTTTCTCTTTTTTTTTTTTTTTTTACTTTGGTATAATCTGTGTATAGGTGCATGTGATTCTCACACGTTCAAATAGGTAGATGCCTATAAAAATTGGTGGTTTGAGTTTTGGCGCGGGTGTTTATTCAATTTTTTATTTTTGATTTATAACTGAACTGATGTCTGATGATTATTATCATTATTAAAAATATGCAGAATGTATTAACCATGTTTTGCATATTTTTCATGAACAGATAGATGTTTTAAATTTTAATTGTAACCAACTAAAAAGGCAAACAAATTTTACGCGCCTGCAATATCTTCTATACGCTCAGTTACTGTACACATAAGACTCCAATTTTCTATACTAATTATATTTTATATTCCTAAAAAAATATAATTTTAATTGGACCATATGGTATAGTAACTGTAGAATAATTAGTATTCTAAACAATTTTTGTTTTCGATAAAAAAAAAAATGTAAATATTGCGATTTTTTTTATAATTTTAACTTTAGGGCTAGCAATATGAAAATAGATGTTATTATATTATTGTAGGTTGCATTATACACTAAAAACACGTTATTTCGGTATATTTTTGTGTGTTAATTATATTATAATTAATATCATATTAGACAAATTGTTTAATAATTAGTAAAATTATACTTTTACTGAATTACATATTTACATCCGGTATAAATGTATAATTATCATTAATATAATATGGCTATTTATATATTATAAGATATATACTTACTATAATATATATATATATATTTAAAACAATTAAGACAATATAACATTTATAAATATTTTGTCACCGTGACAACGTAAAATATATACATTTAACATAGATATCTATTATTATTCACATCTCATTTGGTGAAATCGTTGTTTTCACATTGTCGTGAATATTAAATGTTCTTCACATGTGTAATATGTCGAAGGAAAGAAATATTTTCAAATTTTGAAGTTGATATTATATTCCTAACCTATACACTAACACTTTTATAAACTTTGCAAAGTAGCAATAATTTGTATAATATTCAAAATATCAACTTTTCGATAAGTGGACCTAAAATGGTGTATTGGTAGGCTAGATTAACTCTCCACGACTCTTACTCAATTTTTTTCTTGAAATCATCTGTTTAAAAAAATGAATATATTTTAGTAAAGAGGCGAAAGATTTTTTCGATTTGAAAGGGAGCCGGAGTTAAAAAATGAATACATTATTAATATTTATGAAATTCTCAATAATATATTAAAGGTAATCATTGACACATCACATGTTTAAAAATCAAAATATCATAATAATAATTATTAAGCAATCATGTCATGAATACGTATAGTGACTGTAAAAACTTTATATTATATATAAATATGTGTGTGTGACGTGTGTACACCATTTATTTAATTTATCAATGGACAGATATATAGTTTTGTTATTTGGTACAATCTAACGTAAAACACGTTGATATATAATTATTAATTATATTATATACATCGTTGGCTATAATCAGAAATTAATGTTTTTGTAGAAGGATTTCCGTATTATTCACGTCCAGGAATCGTACTGGACGATCCGGAATTCAAACCACACATCGGAGGGCAGAGACGTCCCATCCAAGTGCAGGTACCCAGTAAAGGTGACGTGTTCGATATAATGGTATCCGCCATACAAGGACCAGGTGACAAGCCAGCACTACTCAATCGTAAGTGTATATTATTATATTGAAACTTATGAAAATACATCCAACTAGTCACCAGAAAATCTTATATTGCCAAAGCTGTGCATTTTATGCATTTCCTGGGTTTAATAATCAATCACTAAATTGATCCACACAATTGGTCCATTAAAATTTTGAAAACCATTTAATTAATCAGTTTTTATGCTACCCGACATAAAATTCACAAAAATTATGCAAAGTATTGAAATAAGTATTCATGGACTTATACTATATTGTTAAACAAATATCGATAAAACTTAATTACATTTACAAAGTAACTAATAATATACTTGAAATTTGAATACATTTAATTATCACATCCCTAGTGATTGTGTATTGATATTATTAATTGAGTATATATGCACCAGATTTACAAAATCGAGATTCTAAAATATTACAGATAGTCATTGTTTTCGATCATCACCTATCTATTACTATCAACACTCGTTAAACAATGTGATTTGTTGTATTTTTATTTGTTTTTTCAACAATTTAGTTGGTAACGTAATCATTTCTTGCAATAGATTTCGTAATTTAATCAGAAGAAGGTCTTTATTATTATTATTTATACTCATGTGCTTCTCGGATTTTTTTTTTTAGCTGATGAAATATCTCCGTCGGGCGTCGGAAAAGGAGAAGTGTCCGTGATAACGTCGGCAGAACCGAATCAGCAGTTCGTGTCCATCGACGGTAAACGCACGTACATAAACTTGTTCGGTTCAGCGGAACCAACCGCGGTGGCACCTCAGTCCATAAAACCGACCAGCGCTGCTTCCGGGTGAGTGTAATAATTATTGTATTAATTAGCTTATTCATAATATATTGGCATATTGCACTTAGTTAAATCTTTCACTCAATCATTGAATGATACAACCACACTAAGCACTGACGTTTCTCTAAATTTTGACTTTATGCATTTGCACATATTTTGTTCGGAAGGTAAATAAAGAAAATCTGATCGCAGTGTATAAAATTAATATTTTTAGTGTATATTTAGATTTTTATCTCTAATTGTGTATCTATATCAAATATAAATTATTGTGTGTTTGTCACTACTTAGTAATCCCGGAAACTACAAAATTTATCGAAGCAATAATCACAAATTAGAAGAAATTAATATTCTCGTTTGTTTTTGTTATGATTGGATTTAAGTGTAATTAATCAAATAAATAAATAAAATTCTTTACGGAAATACGACGTTTGCCGTGTCAGTTAGTAAAGATCTTTTGTTTTATCTAATCTAATTTTAATGAAATTACAAAGTATCATGTTTTATCAAATTAGTTAGAAAATAATTAAAAATTAAATTTAAAAAATTTTTCAAGTGCATTTATTATTTAAGTTTTTTAGCGCATTAACTCCCGAATCCCAGCGACCTAGTTATTAAATACATGATTTATACGTGGGTATACTGACTGCTGGTAAACAGGCTGTAAAATGAATATTTTCATTTGATCTAAATTAAACGCATCAAACAGCTTATAACGGAATATGAGCTATTCAATAATTAGGAAATTAGTAATTAGTAATCACTATATGAATATCATACAATATAGTCGTTACTGTGTACATGGATCCACTTAAAAATAGATAGACGAGTAAAACTATATATCGCATAAATATAGTAACGCGCTCGTGGACAAATTTAATGATTGTTTTTAATGTATTTCCTGGTATAATGATGGTCGGGATACTTTCTCTCAAGACGGTCTGAATATAATCTCCAAGGTCCTTAAAAAGTGTTCCGAATCAAACTTGTAGTCTACTGTACCAAATATTTCGTCGCGTTGGCGCGATAAAATATTATAATAATATACAATTATTATTAACGATCTGTCAAATATATAATATATTTTTAATTTTCTATTCATACTGTCCACAGACAATTTAAATTGTTACTAAATTATAATATACACTGCAATATATTTATTTATATTCATTATGTTGATAGTTGATACATAGAAATGTATTTTAAAACCTCAAATATCTGTCGTTCATATCTAATGTTTCAACTTCTATTATACATCTAACATCATAATAATTTATCGAGTATAGAATTATAATTTAACTACAAACACCAAAATAAAAATTTTAAAATAGTATGGGATCACATTATTCTTCCATTAAACGTAACATATTAATATATAAAATAGTATATTATAATCACTAAAAATAGTGTATACTATTGAAGGTTAGGTTTTAATTAAGGTTCGGGACTTAATGCATTTAAAATATATCATATATGCACAAAAACGTAGTAAAAAGAATATGCATTATCGAAAAATATATAGTTTAATTTTTCTATTAAAAAGAAATTTGAGTATATTATCATTAAGAACTCATTACAAACAAAATAAACCACAATATTTTTATTAAAATCAAAATACTCGTAATATAAATATTAAATACTAATATTGATAAAAAATAAAAAATAAATCTCGGTTTTTTATTTTTTCAACAGATATTTAAAATTTAAATAAATTTTAATTAAGTTAAAATTATGTTTATATAAATTATCATGATAAGAGTGTAGTTATAAAATATCAAGTAATTATAGTATCCAAATTTTCTGGTAAATCCAACTCTTTAATTTATTCTCCATAGACGATAAAATTTATGTTATTATTAGCATATCATCAAAATTCACGTTTTTGTTGAATAACTTTTTCAACTGCGAATGCAAACATTTTATTTTCTATTTTTACCAGTTAAATAACATTTAAAATATTTTAAATTATGATAATTGAAATATTTTAATATTTATTTTCGTTCGTTCTATTTCAGATCATATTCGGTCAGTCAAGTGCTGCAACCACACGGCGCGTCAAATGCACCGGGATCACTACCGCCGTCGCCGCCAAGCGGTGGCAAACCGTCAGCGCCAGCCTGGAAACGACCCACACACCCACCAGTAAGGATTGACACTTGCATCGTGGGCGATGATACGACTTGCGATGCGGCACAACATGAAAGGTGCCGCACCGAGCTCGGCGTATCCTCGTGCCTTTGCAGGCCCGGGTACAGCAGACGAAAGCACCGGGACCCGTGTCACAGTGAGTATTTAATGTTTGTTCTTCTATACTATATTAAATTTTTATCTTGTTTATAGCCTTATAGGTACGTTCAAATTTTATAAAATTCTTTAACGTAAAGTAATATTATCATACTCATTATTCATCTTAGCGAAACGAATCCGAACGACAACATTTTTGATTTATAAACATTATAATTTACATCGAAGATCGGAAGGTCTGAAAATGTTACTCTGTAAAATGCGGTAGAGTTATTTTAGGGCAATAGTATTTCGATAAGTTCCTAAAAACGTATATATATATATGTGTGTGTGTGTGTGTGTGTGTGTGTGTGTGTATTGTAACAATAAAAATGGATGGTAATCATGCGTCTCGTATGAAATGGGTTTGTTCTTTTTGTAAGTTTCGTGTCTGTTCTGACACATTCCGAATATGGGACGCTTTTTATGTTATTTTTAGAAGATGGTCCCGTTTAAATCCCGTTATCCCTATAAAATTTTGCCTCAAAGAAAAAACTTGAGCACAAACAATTAAAAAAACTTTTTGCCGTCTTCATATCGTCAGTGATATTAACATAAGACAATTCGTACGATCATCATTCATCATCAATTCTAAATACACGTCGTCTAACAATAATCGGCTCTTATCTCCAAAATATCTTGAAAGTATAAAATTACTTAATGATTTTCAGGTTTTTTGTTAAAGCTAAACCAAAATATTTTTTATTCCGTTTTTTTCGTACAAAATAATATGGTCACTGCAGGTTAGAGTGATAAAAAAAAACCTGTTATAATATACCTGTTTTAATAATGTCATTATTATTGCATTTGTAAGTACCTACTTTTATTCAACAATTTTTTCAGGAATCGTATCCATCGTTTTTTCGCTACGCGTTGATCGGTTATACGACAACAAGATCACGTGGACAGACAAGTACAAGGATTCCGAGACCCAAGAGTACCAACAACTTGAGCACGAAGCAGTTAGAGCGGTAAGGGTGCAATCACTTGTTACGAATATATTATATATTATACTATATATTTTTAGTTTTTACACAACTGATTGCCTAGTGTCGACAAGTATCGAATAAATAGCACTTTTCATTATTTTTCGGTTAAATATATGCTCTATCATAAGTAGTTTTATAAGACAATCGTAAATATTTCTAGTTTATGATCCATTAACGGGTTAGCAGCAACCTGCGTATCACGTGACTCGACTCGTTCTTTGTATTATAAAAAAATATGAAATAATAATAAATAATAAGCTAAATAATAATAGGTTATTGTTATAGATGCAGAGGAAACGGAGAATTGTAATCGATCTATGTCTTGCGATTTTTTCTCGGTTTTTTCTTTTATGCAACAGGTCTCCGATATTAGTAGTTGAACTCCGTTCTGCCAAAACTCACTTCCGACACTGATTAGTTATTCATAAATATAAGTAGTAAATTTTATTTTATTCGTTTAAGTTTATACTTTAAAAACACATCGTCCCAATAAGAAATTCCTTACTACGTGCCCTATACTTGTAATATCTACCCAACAAGTAACGAGTAATAATATAAATCTAAAATATTTATCTCACAGATCGATTCGGCGTTTTCAATGACACCATTTTCGGATACTTTTGTCGGCGTCAAGATCAACAACGTTTACGTGTCAAAGACGACACCCGGCATGCCGGTCATGGTTAATGCCACGGTGCAATTGACGGAAAACGCAGAACACTTGCG
This sequence comes from Melanaphis sacchari, assembly GCF_002803265.2. Lineage (NCBI taxonomy): Eukaryota > Metazoa > Arthropoda > Insecta > Hemiptera > Aphididae > Melanaphis > Melanaphis sacchari. The sequence continues at coordinate 646,722 of NW_020270814.1, forward strand.
GTCGTCCGTCAAGCAGGACGTGCAAAAACAGCTGACGGGCGCGCTACAGAGGCGCAACAACAACGTGGGCACCAGCGGCCTATGGGTGGATTCGCCGGCCGGCGCCATATCGCAACTTCACGGTACAACGCCATCATTACTTACTAATATTCATATATAAATATGAACTTACTTGAGCAGACAACACGTACAATAGTCATTATATTATGCGGTATTGTAGAGGGTAGTTACGGATAAATTAGAATTTAACGATTATCGTAAATATTTCATTTGAAAAGTTATTACAAATATCATAATTTAATTTTACTAAAAATTTCAAGCATAATATAAATAATACCAACTTGCATGTATGAATAGTTGTTATTTTGGTAAATAAAACAAATAATGACAATCTGTAAAAAAAAATGATTATTTATATTTTAAAATATCGAGCCTATAACAAATATGTAGGTACTTATTACAAAAATGTTAATTTTTAACCTGTATAATTTTCATACAGAAAATAAGAAATATTCAAATTTCATATAGCTCTGAAAAATGCCCCAAATTTCCATGTTTTCTGTAATCTGCAGTCAACCTAACCTACACGTACACGTGTATAAATACATTATAACGCCATATAATATTATTACGTAAAAACGTCATGCGCGTTGTATTGTACCCATTATATTTTTATATGTGATTCGTTTACAGATCTTGATGAGTGTAATAGTCCGGAACTGAACGATTGCCATCCGTTGGGCAAATGCACGAACGTGTTCGGCACGTTCCAATGCGCGTGCCCCGACGGCTACAGGGATCCTTGGATTGGAAACGCTCAGCGCAGCGGCCGGACTTGCGAGACGTGTGACCCAGGCCAGTGCAACCTCCGAGGAGAATGCTTTTTCCAGGCAGGACAGCCGGTGTGCAAGTAAGTACCCACCATTACTACATACGATATAATCATGGTTTACAAATCTTTCACTTAAAATCTTTTGGATTTATTGTGTTTTATAATCGACGAGATCATATTATAATAATATAGGATAAACGGATAGATACTGTTTGAGTCATTCGAACATTTACCACGACTTCTTGCACCCCCTCGCCATCTCCTAAACGCATTTAGAAAATGTGAATAATTACAGCGCTATTAACAAACAATATATAATACGAATGATCGTCGTCTGCACAACCCAATCGGTGTAGTTATTAATCATTGCGCAATTTGACAATTTTTGTAAGACGATGAAATTTTTGTACAATTTCTGTGTTATTTCTACAAAATAATAGTGTTAAACAAGTACATAAATATAGTCACGATAGATGGGATACGGTATCCAAATTCTCCCTACCGAAATTAAGCCAGTATAATAAATAATATGCGATGGGTATATTTCGTTGTACTCAATCATGTTCGCATGCAGCGCCGTCATTTACAATAGGTAATAATATACGCACCACTTGCGGAAGTCGGAATTACCGTTTTACACGGTTATACGTAGTTCATAAAAGGCGATAAGGCTACAAGGCGCAGGACGTCGGCAAATCGTCGACGAATCATCGTCACGACAATGAAATGTGCGGTCGCCGTAGGAACGACAAAAAATAATTGTAGGTCAGTGTGTAATAGTCGTCGTTATAGTCGTGGTCGATGATGAATAATATACATACACCGCACGCCAACGTCAATTATAGATGCCCACGAAAATTCATAGGTATAACATCTTTGCGATAGCCGGTTAATTGCACGAGTGCACAATATGTATGTGTGTGTGTGCCGTGTGGTTAACGGTACTTCGAATGTATTACTGTGTCGCATTAAATGATTTTAAAACATTTTTCGTATCAATGTTCCAATATTTTTATTTTTTTTTTAACTACATAATATTATATTATATTATACAACTAAACATTATTTGCCTGAAGAAAATACGCTATTTTTAATTTTAATACTATTTTTACGGAACAACACGGTGTAAATTTTTTACATCGACTTTTTCATAACTTAACTCTGAATTCAATACCATTTCGCTAATAATAATATCTTTGAAAATTTGTGAACAAAGACACGTGTGGTGTGCAGGACTAAATACAATTGTACAATTGAACATGTCCACGTTAATAAAGCATAAGGGGAGTCTAAAAAACGATTTGTTTACAATTTCACGGGTTTCTAGAACGACTAGAACATTCCGATAGAAGAATATACAGAAACGTTCTAAATAATTTTATTTGTCACAGTTTTTACTGCATATTAGTAATATTAGCATATTGTACTACATATATACAATTGCGGCGTGTAAGCATACACCTGGCTTGTACGTAATGATATGCAGAAGTAGTTTTCGTTTAATTTAATTCAATTTGTATATTATATTATACAGGCAGTACAAAATTTCGACGGTATTCGTTTTCCTTTAAATATGTATAATAATAAACAACCAGTTGAATTTAAAATTTTAACCAAACAGTCTTAATGTCTTTCAAAATTCAAGTCAATTATATCGCTGTCTCTATCAACGTTAAAATACGCGTTTAAAAAACCACATTAGTAATCGTAACAAACGTGACATTCGATTCGAGTGACCACAACATTTTCATAAAAAAAAAAAAATGCAAAATAAATTGTTGTCTGTCAATAAAATCGTATCAATCCGAAAGTCTCGACCCCCCTCCCCCCTCGCTGCCGATATACTTTGCAGGATATTTTACGTATGTACTGCAAACGCATAATATATTATATAGGACTATGTATATACCTATATTATATGTTATTTATCGCGAACCATCGCGGTCGTTTAGGGACCTAACCAAAAACAACGCAAGAATAAAAAACATCACGTGAATAATGCGACAAACACGTTTACCGCGCCCGCGACCGAAAACGCTTTCGGTCAAGTATGGGCAACCCCACCAATGCATATACGATTTAAACGATACAATACGATTTATGTACTCGTTTTTTATCATTATTATCATTATTATTATTATTATTATTATTATTATTATTATCATCGTTATTATCGTCATTATCGTCATTATCGTCATCTATATACACCGCTGATGTTCGTCTACCGTCGCAGGTGTTCGGGATCGTTTTACGGGTCACAGTGCGAGATCGACGGCGAAGTGCTGAGCGTGGCGGTCGGCTCGTCCGTGGCCGCCATATCCATCATCGTGCTGACGCTGGTGTGCCTGTGCGCGTGGAGTCGCCGCTGGAACAAGGAGCAGAAAGTCGGCTCGCCCGTGTTCGGGTACATGCCGACCGGCGGCAGCACTGTGAAAACGCCCGTGATCGGCGGCCCGCCGTACCAGGTTTCCATCGAGGACCGCATGAGGTGGGCCCAGATCGCCGATGCCATGGCGCACGCCAACCACTATGCCGTGAGTATAAAACATAATAACATTAAAGTGTGCTTAAAACGTGTACGCGATGTAGAATTGTTGTTTCGCGCCATACCGCCTGCTGCTCGCGCGGTTAACGTCGGCTGGCGGCGATGCCACGGTTGTCGGTTATTATTTATCGCGTTTCCGGAAAATATAATATGTATTTTCGTAGAGTCTTTCCGACGCGCTCGGGCGATTAAATTAAAAAAAAAAATAAAATAAAATAAATAAATAAATATTTCAGAATCGTAGCTCGTAGCTCGTTAACGTCGTCCCATAGCCTCCCCACCCCCTCCAATCGTAATAGACGATATTGGCGACACTCGTTCGAAATTCATACCGCGAGACTGGTTACGATCAAATAATACCTACGTAGGTATATCCATAAATATCACACAGAAACGCGTTTGCTGATCTGTGTGTGTGTGTATTGGATTCGGGTTAAAAACTTTTTGTCGAGTGTATAGTCATAGTGTAGTGGAAACGGAAACATTCCAGTTGCGATGCGCCTCGTACATCATCGGTGATGGAAACCGGATATTATTATAATTACAGACGATTGTTTCAAACGATAAATAATTACACTATCGCGATAATATCGCGACGGTCGTCTTACGAGGCGCGCAAAATGAATTCCGACTGCGTTCCTCGTTCTCTTCCAATAATAATAATAATGACTCTCGTGTCCGTGTACGTAATCCGTCGATTGATTTTCAGCCCGAACCGGTAAACGGCACCATGCGGTCGAACATGTTCGGGTACGCCGGTGCACCGATGCCGCTGCCCAGGCTCCGGCCGCCGGGCACGAGCACGATTTCGCATGCATTCCGCACGCCGGAGTCGAGCACCAGTGAAGAAGAGGACCGGACCGACCTGCTGGGCCGCAGCTTTCAGACTTCGTCCAGACCGAAAAGCAGATCTTCCTTGGCCGTGAGTATATAATGGATTATTATTTGTTAGTCAATTGTCACGCGTTTATGTTATTCCTTGCACGACACGCGCGAATACGGCGTAGTATGATGACGCACTCATGATCATCTGCAGAAAAACGTTTTAATCGGTTGCAAGGGCAAGAGAGAGAAGAGCTTTTCTGTAGCAAAACCGTGAGGAACAGATATCGTGTTTAACAATACCTAGTCAATATTATTCCTGGCTTAAATTATATCTAGTTACAGAATTTGAAGAGTTATTATTTGTGACCGTTCGATTATCTATAAAAAAGTTGAGGCCCTCTTCCGTTTTTGGAGAAAGTTACCGAATAAGATAAGAATGTAATAGAATAATTTCCAGTTTTCGCAAAAAATCGAAAAATAACTAAGAAAATAATGTATACCTATTAGACAGCATATACACAATAAATTATATTATTATACTATAAAAATAATTTTTCAATTGTAGTGTTCGTTGAAAACGTATAAAAAACTGATGACAAATTGGCAACTATATGTCTTTATGTGACTCAATCTCGTTGCGTTCTAATTCTCCACAGAGTATTGTTTGTTTTCTTTTATAAACGTTTACTAATAATAAAGTTTTGGGAAGAAAAAACTCTCGACGAAATCGTTTTAAAGATTTATTCTCAAACGTATTTTATTCGTAAAAAAATCCATAACTTTGTTAATTTAACTAACGTTTTCAAGCGTAGCTACTTGTTTAAAAAAATTAAAAAAATTATCTAGATGGACATAAAAAAACCGTCTAGTCATCGGTAGAATGACATCGGACATATTTTCTACGTTAACATTAAACAAAGCATAATGGTATATCTTCATCTAGACTGATTTTTTTTTTTTTCTTAAATATTTTAATAACTTGATGGTTATTACGGGCCGATTGCTATTCATCAGATCGGTAGAACACTGTTATTATTGGTATTTCATAACTGTTCATATAAAACGGTAACGTGCCCTATGTGTGCATACATAAATATATAATATCGTACGTGTTAAATAATATGGAATTTGTCATAAGAAAATTTATCGATTCCACGTAGATGAATCTCCTTCGAGACCTTCACGCCTTGAATGATATTAACATTATAATATAATAGATACGTACAATCTATATTAATAAGCATTTACAAAGTCATTTTATTTTCGTGTCATGGGAATTATTTTAGTGGTCTACACCCATCCTCAAATCATTGTTACAGATTTTTAAACCATTATCGGATTTACAGTCAGGATTCAAAAAATCCGCTGTTTCGAACTACAGTCTACATAAATACATATATATATCATTTATAAATACTTAAATAAAGTTCGAGGAAAAAACATTATAATTTCTGAAAAATATGTTTAAGTAGTTAAAATAAAATAAATTATTTATTAATAGTGTCATCAATAAAAGTGTATTTATTAAATTCAATTATAACTTCTAACTTCTTTTCTTATATTATATTAGTACATATAACTATGTGACTACGTATACTTCGATCATACATATTTAACGAAACACAGACATATATAACGATATACCTAGTCATGCTACAATCGGGAAATTAATCAATAAAATTCATCAAGAATCGAGTATTTCTAAAAATAATAGTAAATCCAATAAAATTTCAGGTGTTATGTTAACGAATTGTTGATAATGACGAACAAATAAATATTTTACTATAGTTTTAATCTATTTTACTTTTTTATACTTCATAAATAATTATTAGCATTTTTCAAACGTAGTATATTTTATCATTAATTTTGTTCTAAGTTTGACCTTTATGTGACGGTCTCTTTAGATCTTTCCTTATATTATTATCTGTACTAATTGTTTTTTTTTTTCACCTACATACAGAATCAGAGCGGAATTTACTACGACGTGGATTATGAACAACAGCAGGGCGAAATGACGTTCTCGCCCGGTTGCATTCCGCTGAGCACGTACACCATTGGCAGCCGCTCAAACTACTACCGATGATGACGATGACGAATATACCGAAGAACGACGATTATGACGAAAATCTCGCAAAACAGTATAGATGATGAATATCGCACGTGTACTGTATATATTATGTTATTATTATTATTATTATTATTATTATCATCGTTTAAGCGACACAGACTGAGGACACAAAACGCGTTTACTCGTAATCCAATAAAATAATAATAATATACCTACACTGTTATTACTGTACACCTTACATATATAGATAAATATATATATATATATGCCATTTATGAAAAAAAACCAAACGTGTAATAATAATTTATGTTAATTATAATTATATTTTTATGTTAAATGTTTATACGCATGAGCTAGTATAAAAATAAGCATCCGAACAGTGCTATGTTTTTATCATGAATACAACAATATTATAGTATACCTGTAAAAGTAATAGTATAGTTAATTCAGTTAATTGTAACATAACTATTTGGACTTTTCGCACTTTGCGTTTTCGGCGTGACGTCACTGACCAATTGACTTGGTGATGCCACCCCGAGAGCGGCTGAGACAGTGCAGTTATTATGATATGATTATGTATAACTGTATCAATGACGTTGCACGATTAAATAATATGTAATAGGTACTTATGTCCGTTTAATACATAGGTATTATATGTATTCGCAAATTAGTAAATATTTTTAAACATAAAATCTTTGTACATAATATATAATAATACTATTAATGTATATGTATGTAAAATAATAAACGCGGAAAATGTCCGAAAGATCTATATAATTTCATATACGTATTATATTATATACCTAGATTATTGTTAATATTATGTAATATTTACAGTGAAAAAAATCACGACACTCTAGCGCGTTAACGTAGCAATGTTATATATAGATAGTTTCGTCCATTGATCGAAGTCTTGATATATTATATTAACGTTTATCGATAGACGAGTGCCATAAAATGTCTGCACACATTCGAAATAACAACATTATGATATTATGTTTTAAGTATACCTATACAAGTTTCCTCAATACTATTTTACTTATTTTTTTTTTTATTTATCATATGTATACGATTATTAATTATTGTACTGAAAAAATTTGGTTACTGGATTTTCTTCCTTCGTTTTTTATTTAGTTTCACCATACCAGTAAGCATGTTTTACAGTACTTAAATTAGATCGAGATCGACTATAAAAAAAAAATAATAAATAAAAAATTTTCAACAATCTTTAAGTAAGGTGTACATACTATATTATTTATTAACATTTTTTTTTTTTTTAAATTTTATTATTAATGTTTAAGGCTCTGTAAGCAACAACTTGAATCATATAAAAATTTGTATTATTAGCTAATAATTTTATAGCTAATTATATTTATTTATATAATAGTATTATAAATTGTATACGTGTTATGTAGTTTAAAAAAAATATATATGTTTGTATATTCGCTATAATGTTCATTTAACGAGTTTTATTTTAAAAAATGTGAACGATTAATGAATAAATAGTTCGGATATGAACCATTATTAATAATCTAACACAGCTAAAATATTATGTTCTACCTAAAATAAAGTCCGGCCCACAGTTTTAAACTCGGTAACTAGCCGGTTTTATTTTTTTATCCGGGCCTAGGGCATTTGTATCATCACTAAAAAACATATTAATTATTTTAAAATATGATTTTAAAATACATAATGCATACATAGATATACCTTAGAGTACTCTATGAAATATATCTACTTAAGATTTCCAAAACTTAGAATCAGATAAACGTGTTTTATATTATACCTATACTTAAATACTTATTGTACTGTATAGCACATACAGTATAATTAGACCAAAATAGAATAGCACAGTCTATAATATTCTATAATTGATAAAAAAAATAGACGATCTATGGCATAATTTAATAAGAATTATTCTATTTTTATTTGATCCTATGTAGTATTATATGTACTCATTTCGCTTTTGGAATCAAATATTATTCATTTCACCATCGTTTGCTGTATTTATGGCGACTTGCAATTCTTCATCAAGATGAAACGGTCTTACACTCGCGCGACCTCCTGATTTCGAAATTAGCACATTATTATTTAATTTTGTAATATAATAATGCATTATGTCAGACTAGTGTAGACAACCGAGAAACATTCAACCTATACATGACTGCAGATGCGTCGATAACTTCATTATTATTTATTATAATTGTTTATAATACCTTTACAAGACTACAACCAACAATCCGATGGAAACGTTACCGCCCGAGGTGTGTAAATAATATTTAAGTACAGTTATTTTATTATAGGTGTACTCTGCAAGTCCGGACTAACCGCATGTCTATTGTCTAGACATAAGGCTATTATTTTTTATAGTCCCTAAATCGTTAGGGCCTGCAAAGTAAGTTTACAATCGATAACTATGAATATACATGCATTACCAGCTGATGTAGGTACACCTATATGCATATATTTATCTTCATTATGAACGAGCTATCGAATCCTACCGGCGCAACACTATTTCCGTCCACATGAATTTTACAGATAATCACGGAAATCCTGGAGTACCTGTCGTTTGACGACCGGCGCCGGATGGCCCTGGTCAACAGGACGTTCCGGTACGCGTCCCTGCACCCGGCGCTGTCGCAACAAGAGCTGTTCGTGTACACCGCGCCGGTGCAGCGGCTGCGGGTGGACGACCGGCGGCGACGGTTCGAGGACTTTAAAAAAGCGTTGCGCGAGCCCCGGAGAAAGCGGTTGTGCCTGAAATTCTGCGGCACGAACCGCGCAGACATCGGCAGGATATTCAACAGCGGCGCTGGTTGGCCGTCGTCCGTAGTGTCCCTGCACCTGGACAACCAGAGCTGTCTGACCGACTCGTTCTTGGACGCGATCACCAACTGTTGCGACGGTCTGGAAGAGCTACGCCTCGAGAACATCGGCCGGATGTGCTTGGCCGACAAGCCCCGGCGACCGATGCTCGCGTTGCGCAGCGTGCGCTTGCACTGCGTGGGCGTGTCGGACAGGTGTTTCAACGTGCTCATGAGTTGTGCCCCGAACGTGGCGGACGTGTGCATCGATGACTGTCAGACGTACGAGTGGCTGGACCACGCGAACGCGACCATCGATAACGGTATTTCCAACGCGGGGCTATCGGACGCCAACATCGTCGGCTACCTGCAGGGCACTGCGGCCAGCACCGTGGACAGCCTTCAATTGTACCAGTGTTGTCACGTGTTCGGCGCGATGCGGTCTCAGGTCCTTCGGCTCAAGTCCCTGCTGCTGAGTCAGGACAAACCGTACCTGAGCACGTGCCGGACGATCGACTACGACAAACTAGAATCGGCATTGGCCCTACAAGTGAGTTGTACCGCACGGGGGACCGGTCGATCACTGAAAATGTCGCGCCGGCAATTTATATAAAAAAAAAAGTTTTTTTTGAAAAATATTTATAATAGTTGTATAATGTAACATCGTCATTTCGTATTTTAATCTAGACAAATTCAACTTCGTCATCACAGTGTAACGTATTAAAAAGAAATCCCCTTCGATGTGATTTAAAAATGTAAAATTATTATCGTTTGTAAAATGGATGATTGACAGGAAAAACTCTATTAGTAACAATTCACGAGGTGGTGAATCTCGACGGTGTATAATTTTAAATCCTCACCCGTTTTACTCGAATTGAATACTACTATTATTGCTTTGATAAATTTTAAGTCATTTATTGCGCCCCATGTCAACTACATACCTAGTTATGTCTAATTTAAAAATTGTCCGTAAAAATAATACCTTATGATTAAACATAAATTGCAAGGTTAAAGTCTTGTTCGTCAACAATTCATAGCAACATATAATATTGTAAAACACTTAAAAATGTAACGGTCCAATAACATCCATATGAGAGTGTTCATTAAATTTTGATGTAAAACATTATATTAAAACCAATCACGCTGCAGGTGTCGCTGCAGTGGTTGGAAATCAATCACCTCCCGGCACGTCTACTCGCGGCCGTGTCCGGGCTGCGCGGTCTCCGGCATTTGACGTTGAACTTGAATATTAGTCGCGACGACGTGGGATGTCTGCGAGAATTTTCGGAATCTTTGCGTGACATGAAGCGTATCAGGACGTTGGCCGTGAACCGAGTGGTCGCGACATCGGCGGACAAAGAACGCGATATGCTACTTCAGACGTTCGCGATACCGGAATGCGCGTACGAGTCCCTGACGTCCTTGGATTGTTCGTTAGACAGCAGTCTGTGCGCGTTGCGTGCCGGCAAACGGTTGACAAGTTTACGGATTCGAAACGGTGACGTCCTGTCGGCCGGAAGTTTGCGACTGTTGTTCGAAAACCTCGTCGGTCTGAGACGTCTGTGGATCGACAACTGCGTCTGTCTGGACGATGACGTCATGTCCGGCTTGCCGGTGTCTAATCTCAGAGGTACTGCAGATATTTGCCCATAAATTATGATATAAATATGGTACCTAACGGCTGAACGAGACCAGATCGGTCATATTACAATAGGTTATAAAAAAATATATATATTTTAAGGCCGCCATTTAAGGATGTCCTGAGGAGGTGGGGTGGGCAAACAAGATAAAGTCATCTGTAGCACGTCAATAATATTATGGATATTCCTTTGAGTCAGTGTACCGGGTGTTACAGAACTAAAAATTACGAAACTGACGTGAGAAATCTCTTTTTTTTTCATTTTTATATCTAACCGAATTCTAACAGTTCATCCATTAATAGTACCATTTCATCACCAACAGATTTCCTTTTGAATAGTTATAGTAAAACCTTATCTTTATTACATTTTCAGGGTTGGTTTCTCTAAAGATATTCAACGCAAATTTGACATACAGATGTCTGCCACACATTAAACTTTTGCATTTAAGCGTCTTGATCATCGACAATATGTCATTAGGACCGTGCGTTGCATTGGTAATATAATAATACATGCATTAAGATTAGTTACATGTTACATATTTTATGTAGGTACCTACGTTGGTATAAGCAGGTAGGCATATAACACAAAAATAATAATAATAATAGAACGATAAAAAACTGACGAATGTTAAAACGAAATTTATATATTACAAACTACCGAGAATCATAAAAACTATAGGACAACTATTTATTTACATCGTAAATAAAGTGATCACTAATTTTTAAGAAAAACGACGAAAAAAGAATTACGTGATAATATTTTTGAACGTCATGTTATTAATTTTTCATAATTTATAATTATTTTAAACATGTAAAGGTAATTTGGATTTTTTCTCCAAAATTGTTTTTAAAATATTTGCTAGTTTTAAAATGTTTATAGGAATAGAGTACTAAACTTATTTTAATATATTTTTAATTTGATAACAGATTAGTCACAGAGGATATTAAATTATTTGAAGATTTAATTTAATTTACCATACAACCAATTTTATACTCCTAACTGTAGGCCCAAATTATAATGACGAGTTACCGATTATAATTTATAACTCGGTGTGTTGGACTTAATTTTAGTACCTAACAAACTTTGTCCTAATGCATTTTAATAGGTTTTAGGTTAATAAAAGTTCTAAAACTTAGTGCCCCGGTTCTTATCTTACTTTACGTAATTTTACTTAAAATAATATTTTTCAATTTAAAAAAGTTTTTTGAATGAAATATTATAGGTATTTGCTTATATTACTATAGTACCTAATTGTAATTATCTATATTTTATTTTTATTTTTTTGTTACAGAGCAATTTGTCTGATTTCGATTATTGTTTAAAAACATTTAGTTGTTTTGTTCCCGCTTTAACTCAACTCGAATTACAACTGTATTGTAATCAAACGATGTTTAAAAAATTACGTTTTCAAACATTATTTTATAGCGACACAAAAACTTTGTTCAAGTCTTATTTTAGAACATTGAAAATACTGGTACTACTGTATAGGTACACTTAACCATAAACTTATTTTATAGGTTTATGCGGTAAGGTTACTGATCCCATAATTTGATTTTTACAAGTTGAAACCCAAAAATTTATATTTACATTTACTAAGAATACATAATGCAATACTTTTTTCCTCATACCAGTCATACCATAACATATATAATTACATATTACCTATATGGGTTATTCATAGAAATAAATGCCCGTTATTTACCTGTTTACTTTAATTTACTATTATAAATATATTTAATTATATAGATATGTACTTAGTACTTACTTAGTAGGTAGGTACAATATTATAATTTATAAATTATAATCATTGATTAGACATAATCATTAATTATTTCATGTTCCAATAATACCATTACCTATAGATACTTCTTTTTCTTTATGAATGACTGAAATTGTAGAGAAAACTGCATAATCGTTACTACCCTCCCCCAACACAATGCAACAACCTATATGGATACTCTTGTATAGTAAATTACACAAACTATTATCACTGATTTAAATAGTCAACATACTGATTACTGATCCATTTTAAGTACCTAATAATAAAAATGTTATGAATATCTATTATCCTATATAATACCTATAGGTACTAGGTACATATTATATACCTAGTAGCTGGTAAGTATCAGTGGCGTAATTATGGGGGGAGATATGTTGATATATCCCCCCCAGAGGCTTCTTTTTTAGAAAACTATAATTAAATTCCCGTAAGCACAAGTCTAGATTTTTAAATCAAAAACATCATGATTTCAGTTAATGGTATGTCATGTACATAATTGAATTTCATTATCGGATATTATATTTTCGATAACGAGAGAGTGGCATAATTATATAATCTTAGGCTAGGATCACACTATGCGTTTTGTCGGTTCCCGATCAACCGGAGCCAAACTTTTGTTAGCCCTTGCTAAAAGGTTCCCCAAAATAGTATATGATGCCATAAGACAAAAATACAAAATACTTCGAAAAACAAAGAAAAATCTTATACAAATAATACAATCAAACATTTAAACGAGATTGGTAATGGTACTAATGTACTATTTGATAATAGCCTTGATAATGGTAATATTAAAATGAATAACTGCAATATTACTATTATTAACAATTATTATTATAATAATTCTACGAATCATAAAATCCATCCTAAAAAAAGACCATAATAACCGTTGCTCATAAGTCACACTGTCCAGCGAGTGCCGGTAGATCTCCTGAACCCAACAAGCACTGCCAATCCACGTCAATAGTATGTTCTGGATCCCCCGCAAAACCGGTGAATCCGGCTACCCTGCCCAGTCTATAGCTTTATGCTATCACGCTCATATCCGGGCATGCTCGGCCCAGCCCCTCTCCTCCCATTCATGTTTATCACTTACGTTCTCAGCTAGCCTCCCTTCCCACTCGTCCTATCGTATAGTATACACCCTTATAAGTACTTAGTACAGTTGTATTAATAATTTATGTAAAATAAAAGCATGATGTGTATAAAAATTATTTTTTTATTCATTGAATTAATATTAAGTTTGACAATAAATATTTACATTGTTCTTACTTCGCCATTAAATAGATTATAAGTTATAATTTGGTCATGTAATATTAAGCAATATGCCAAAGTGGAGGCTGAAACGCTACTTCAGTCTCATCTCAATCCTTAAATCAACAGTTGACGTTTTTACATAATAGTTCTGTCTGCTCATACGCAGTCATATCCACAACTATGATCGGCGATAGTTTTTTTAAAATCTAATGGAGTCAGTAGAGTAGTAACATTATCACGACCATAGTAGGATATCTGGAACTCTCGTGATATAATGTAGCTATCTTGTTAAAGTCGCTTTGAAATTCTTCGTAGGATAATACTTCAGAATTTAAATAAACCTTTAAGTTTTTGATTTTACAATGATCAAAACATGACATTGCTTTACTCATACTGTTTTTCCTATCTGTTTGAAATCCGATTATAGCATACCGAGATTTTTCTAATTTCAAAATATGTGTGACAACACTTGTGCTCAACATGGAGCTATTATAATTGGGATATACTTAGAATAATAAAATAATAATTATAATAATAAACGTTTTATAAGAAACAGGTTGTGGTCAATGGTGTCGCGTCAAAATGTCGTGGTAAAAATATCGCAACAAAAACGTCGCGATAAAAATATCGCCAAAACAAAAATGTCGCAGGTAATAATTATCGCCGTAGTCGCCGATGTGACTCGTAGTTCCGGTTTTCGTTCAGTCGTAGGTGAGATTAGATTAAATTAAAGTAGGTATCATACAATAACTACGAAAATAAAGTTCAGTATACATATTAGTGTGTAGTTAGTGTTAGTGTGTAATCTACAACCATAGCAGAAACTCTATAATATAAATAAGTATATAATCTATACATTATATCATTTGAGTATATAATAAACCAAAAAAATGGAAAATTAAGTTTAATTTCTTTTTATACAAAAAAGAAAGAGAAAACGAAAATAAAATTTTTTGAAGTGCATAGAGCAGGGGTCTCCAACCTTTTTTTACGGCGGGCCAAATTTGATATACGCTTTGGCATCGCGGGCCAACATTTTTAGAAATGTGTTGTCTATTGTTTAAAAAAAAAAAAATGTTGTCTATCTAGGATTCTAGGAATATCTGATAGATTATGAAATTGAGAAATAAATAAGAATAGATGAGATTTATTTAAAAAAATGTATGTTTATTTATATAATTTTTTAATTTATTAATTAATTTAATAAAAAATAAATTAAAAACAATGAAAATTAATATATTATTTTCAAAACATTAATTAGCTTGGCGGGCCGGATCTGGCCCGCGGGCCGTAGGTTGGAGACCCCTGCCATAGAGTATAATACAAAGAAATGTCGCGGTCGATTACATTCATCTAGACAAAATGTAGTTCATACTACTGAACATAACCATGTTGCCGATATTGTAAAAGCTGAAGCTAAAGAAGTAATGGCAAGACTTAAAAATATTGCAAAAACTTCTCAACTTAGTACCCATTCTGTATTAGGAACACTGACATCACAGGTATATATAGTCATATAGATATATTAATAAATAAATCATACCTATTATTAAAATACATATTTTGAGTTTTTACTACATATTCATGTACATATTTTGATTTCATAAATACATATAAATCCAAACTCCAATTATAATATTTATATTATATTTTTCATATTCTTGACATCGCGATATTTTTGTATTCGCGACTTTTTTGTGTTTACGACATTTTTACCACGACATTATGACGTGTATTCGTGGTCAATCGCTCTGGTCGGTAATATAATACTATTATACGTAGGTATACGGTTTACGTCGCCAACAACAATGTGATTCAGCTATAATTATGGTAAAAACAAGAATCCAAAAATACTATTGAAAAGTATAGATTTTTTTATTATTCTATTCAATTATGTCATACGAAAATACCATAAATAAACGACTTTTTCCTAAAATCAATTTCGAAAGTTATAAATTATAACAGTAAAGTAAAAAACGGGATTAATAAGGGATAGATTTGAAAATACGGACAAATAACGTCCTGAAAGAAGATTGTCAGGACAATTAAGTATCTACCTACTAAGTACCTCATACTAATTGCAAATTGTAAAAAATTACAAAATTCAAAGACAATTCAATGATAAATCACCATTTACTAAAATATTGTTAGTAAAAACAAAAAAAAGTAAACGAGATTGATGTATTTACAAGACTCGAAAAGTCGAAAATGAAAGTAGAATTTTTTTAATACCCCTCTTTAGTTGAGGAAATTAAAATCATAATCATTTAATACCTATCTCAACTAAAACGGTTCTGATAATATTAATTTGTATACTTGTTACCAAGTTGTTATATCTAGATGGTTTATGTTGATGCATATATCTATTACAAATCAGTTGATATAAAAATTCAATTGTATGTTTTATTTGTGGATGATAATTGCCAAAGTCAAAAATGAGATGGAGGCCATCATGGTCTATTAATGAATTAAGAAAATGATACTCAATAGCTAATATAAATACTTTAAAATATTTAAAAAATATAATTCAGCATGTTGAATCTCTAACTCAAAGGTTTTTCTCACAAAAAAGATTAAAAAATGTTGGACTACTTTCAATTCCACATTTCTAGAATTTCAACTTTACATTAATACTTCTTTCTCATTACTCATTTATTTCATTCACTAATTCACTATGTACATTTAACAGAGAAGTTAAAACTAATAAATTGGAAAATTGCATCAAATCAAAAAGACATGAACAAGCAAGTTTTTTTTTAAATTGTGTGGTATAAAAAAAGTAAGTACAATTAATTTGATCCTAAGAACTTTTCATAAATTAAATTAATTCTAGGGGAATAATTAAAACAATATATTGATAAAAATAAAAAAATTTATAGCTTATATGGATTTGTAGATTTCTATATAGCACATATAAATGTTAGCAATATAATTAAATTATTTTAATATTCTGTTCTCCTAACATAATATACAAATTTAAAAAAATTTTTTATTAATTTGTTCATTTAGGTTTTTAATTTTTATGCAATTGATTTTTTTTCAAATATAATATCAATTAATTTTTTTCATTTAATTTTATAAATGTCAATTGCCAATATTTTTAAGTAACTTTTGATGACTACCTAATATCAATGTTAGTTTATATTATTGATTAATAAGTATTTAAATTTATTTTTATTTCTACCATAACATATTTAGTTAAATATGTAACAAAAAATTATTAAGTAACTTACTATCTCATAAATATATCAATATCAGTTAACAAATCTAGAACTACCTTTTTAAATAAATTGTCTTTTGCAAATTACTTTTTTGAAATTTAACATCACCACTTAATATTAAAATAAAAACGTATAATTAATGTAACTAATTGTAAATTTTAATAAATATACTTATGTATTTCAAGAAAAAACTTAAGCAAAAGTAATATTTACTACAATAAGTGTTTAATATTTTTATTATTACTTTTTTTCAACACAAATTAACAATATTTTTCTAATATACATTTTTTTTAACTTGAACATTGAACGCCAGTGATTACAAAATTATAATATTTTTAATAAATGTGATCAACATCATCTAATGCTAATTCTGGTTTGTCATATCCAAGAGCTTCAGGTGTGTCAATACCTAATTCCTGTAGAGTAGGTGAGATTTCTTGTAAAATATAAGGGTAGATGCTTTTATCAATTTCACTTTTAATTCGCACACTCTCAAGAAATCTTATTGCCATAGCATAATCATTGAGACGGCGACAAGCTTTCAGGGCAGCAATAATCACCTAATAAAAACAGAAAACAACCATCAGTCAGTCATACATTGGTTAGTATAATAAATATTAAAATAGCATAGAAAACAATTAAACATACTTTTGGTTCAGCTATAGCATCTTGACCAGCTAGATCATTCATTGCTTTCCTTGCTTCCCACCCGTCAATGTCACTACGGTTGAAATATGCTTCATATCTTGAGTAGAATTCTTCATCGGTCTCTTCTTTATGTTCAGACATAAACCTAACGGACGATATAAACGATCGAAAACATATCTATAAAAACGTAGTCCGAACACCAAGTAGTGTATTTATTACCTTGTAGAAACAGCAGTGATCGGTTTAATTGTAGATTGTCGCCCGACGGTCATGACTCCACGGGACATTTTTGAACAAGAACGCAACACTGAAGAAAACATCGTCGTTGGTTATTTAATTCCAATTAGATGAATATTTTTGGAGTTCAATAAAATCTTAAGAAATACTCGAAAATAATGACACAAATTTTAATACGGCGAAAATTATTTGACCGAGACGATTCACGATAGACGATAAGTGAGAAAATTAAAAGCGCCTCATCCAATTTTACTAGTGGAAAAAAAAGTAATCAAACATCTGTTAAACAGTGAGGTTATAAATGCAATACTGATTTAGCGCTCACGACGGTTGTCTTAGTTACTATACAATCGATTTGATTACGATTAATATTACTACTACAATATCGATATAAATGCTATCGAAATTATTATCAAAATTAATGATTAATATTTTTAAATTTTTAAGTATTCTCAATAGTCAATACTTATATACTAAATAAAATAAAGTAATATAATCAATTCATTATGTCAAATGTCAATAAATATTTATTTTGTCATGAAACTTAAAATGTATACGTCAAACAATTATTTACATATAACAAGTATATTTATTGTTTTATACAAATTATATCTATACATTAATACTTCATCAAAAACAAAAAAATGTGTACAAAATATAACTAATTAATTATTATTTTACATTTAATTAATATATGTTATCATAAATTACGATTAAGATAATTATGAATTATTAGCTAATGAAAAAATAATGCAATGATTTTGTCTATTCATAGTTAACATTTTGCTGAAGCAAAACCTTATTCTTAGAATATTTATCATGATAAGAAATGGCAGAAAGTTTTATTGGATCAAAAGTATAATTGTTTTTTCCTCTTTACACAGCGTATAATTTATAGGGTTTACATATCAATAAATTAATTATTTACAAGCTGTTTTGAGAACAATTGTAAATAAATTATGTTCATGACAAACTAAATAACCAATAATTACATTCTGAGAAACAAATAAAAACAATTCACAAAGTGCATTATTTTTATTCACATACCTATGGAAATTAGAATTAAATAAATTTATAATCAAACTTATACATAAATTATTTCTTTATCCAGGTAAAAAAAGTTACACTGAGAATATTGGCTTTCTACAATTAAAAAATGTTCATTCAAAGGATATGTAACACAGTTTTGAAATACAGGTAGAACAATTTTTAGTTAATTGCTTGACCTTCTTAATAATCCACTCACTGACATAGGCTCTACTGCCTAAGGTTATAATATTATCATTATTGGGAGACATTGACACTAAAGTAGTTTGTAGTTGGTCATTAATCATTATTATTAGATTCTTTAACAATAAGTTCAAATGTTATTTCATTAAATAAAAATTCTTTTAAATTATCCAAAACTCTATTGATCACAGTCATCATCTTCACAGTTTGTACTAATGTAATGACTACTAGATGTAAAATTATTAATGACGAGAGCTTTACAGAGGTTGAGTTAATATTCCTTATTCCATGGCTTCTTATTAAACTAAAAGTTTTACAATAATCGCTTACAAATTAACTGCATTCCTTAGATAGTTATGATCCAGTTTGAAACTAATGGAATCGTTTTGTTGTTTCATACTTCATGCTACTTAGAACTTCGAGCAAGTTTATTCAAAAATTTCAATGAAACGAGTTTAATATAACCTCACTACACAGCTCTTCTCTTTACCTGGACTAGGTTTAATGAAATTTCCATTAGCACTGTCAAAAAGGTTGTTAATATATTGTTGATAATATTGACAAGTATCCTCTGCCCTAGAGTCAATGCCTTTGTATCCTATAACAATTAATAAAAACTGTAAGAAATATATGCAATAAAAATAATATTTCAATTGTTCAAGTAAATTAACAAAAGTTAAAAATATTGTTTCATGTTTGTTAAATTAAAAATAAAGCTTACTAGTGAAGTTAGTCATTATGGCAATTCTTTTCGTGATTGCTCCAACACGCTGACTGAAGACTTGGACTGCAATTGACATTTTTATTTTTTTTATATTTTCTGGATAAACATAATAACCGGAGAGCTTAAGCACAAGATAGCTTCCCTCTGTAAAGTTGTAAAGTACACTAAAGTAGTCTTTTTAAATTCATAAAATTGAACATGTTACATGGAGCATTTCTCTGTTTGTTTCCATATGTGAATTATTTCTTGACCACCAACTTCAAAACCAAATACATCATTTTTTTCCCTTCCTTAACATCAGTAGTATCTTTTATTAACTGGTTAATAACAGCAATATTGGATGGGGCTTGATCACAAACCATAGAAATTATAGTAAGGCCTGTTGATTGCACTGCTTTACTAACATCTTTTAGTATAGTCGATAAATTAGGATTGTTTATGTTACTATTGATCAGATAAAAAGAAACTGGTACTCAACTTTTTTCTGAGTCCTCTCACTATAAAAACAAGTACTATATCCGCAAACTTTGGTAAGCAATTATTGTTATCAATGTCTTAAAAACCAATTACTTTTCCATTATTTTCCGTAAACTGTAATGATGAAGAAATTGAGATCTCATCAAAAATTAATGAACAATAACAATCCAGCTTACTGCAATTTTTAAATGATCAAATATAATTTATTAATTTCTGTATCAAATGGTATATTATTCAATAAATCCATGATTTATTTTTGGGAAAGAAGAGCAAAAACCTTTGAAAGTGTTTTATATACTTTTTCACTTTATCATCTACTGTGAAATGTCTTCTATACGGCTTCTGCAGTTGCATTCGAATTTGATATTCAATAAATTGTCTAGTGAACTGGTTTAGTTCACACGACTGTATATTAGTACCTATTTATAAATTTATCAGCAATTTTTAGTCGAATTCTAGTTTTTGTGTATCACTTGTAGACACCTAAATCTTTTTGTCTATAGATTTTGAAAGCATCATATAGAACATTTTTTCTTGGAGCCAATTGTGATTACACATATTTATCTCTGCCAATACACCTTTAATTTTGTTTTTTTTTCACTTAGTTTAGATAGACACAATGAAATACCTTAATTGTTAAACTAACAATAAAACTTGATTAATAATAAAACAACATTCAACACATTAATAGTTACCTTCATTTCTTGGTCCATCAGACCACATCAGACACACTTAGGTTTGAATGTATTACACCGTCACTTATTCCAACTAAACCAATATCCATAGCATAAGAATCTTCAGTATTTCTAAATGCAGGCATAATTACAACTAAAATAATAATAATGTCCTCTTCAATTACACCTAAATTCAAATTCAAATTCACATTAAATTAATAATGTATAATAATATAAAAAAAAAAACAAGCAAGTATGCATTTTTATAATATCAACAATAAATTTTATTAGTTAAATCCCATGCACTACATTTTTTTTTTTTTTTAATAACTAACTAATGCTTATACAATAGTCACTAAAGGCATAATCTGTCTATGAAAAAAAAACTCATGCTCACTAAGATAAAGCAAAATTTAAACAAAAATATTTAGTATTTATAATATTTATACATAATCATATCATAATACAGTTGATCGTGTTTATATGTAATAAAAATATAATATGAACGTGTGATAAATTTTATGAACTTTCTGATAAGACCAATACTTGATTTCAACCATTTGATTAACACTGATGTCAAATATAAGCTCAATATATAGATATCTCAAGTTATAGGTATAACTACTGGTATACTTCGTTCAGTTACGTACTGATTCTTGATTTTACAATAATAAATAATAGCATTAGAAATGAATCATTAACAATTTCATTGTGAAATGTAATGATATAATTTGATTCTAGTTTTAGACAATGTTAAATGTCAGAAATTAAATCATTCAATTTTCAAAACAAAACCGATGTCTTTTAGTTCTTTCAAAATCAACCTCCTCCAATGGTTTTATGGTGTATTCTTTGAGAACACTGGGTGAGATGAAGCATTATAAAATGCTTTCGATTTACTAAGGCAGTTGCTCGTCGATATCAAATGGTAAGTATTCAGTATTTGCCAGATGATCTAAAAATGATTATGAATATAAGTACTTATAAAACAATTAAAATATATTCAAAATAACTCATTGGGTAACACATGGGATGATCATAATATAAAAATAAAACACAGATACTTTATGCTTGGCTAAAATAATAATCTAAAATATTATGAATCAAAATATGAGCAATGCCAACATACCCCAAAATGTTTGTTTTGAATTGTTTAAATTGAAAAACATTAATTTTATCGAACAACTTGAACGCTTTTCAAACCTTAAATTATAAATTGATGTCAAAAATATCTGCAGTTTCTTCTTGTAAATTTATTTATGGCATTTGGTTGCATTCTAGTTTGGATTGAAATGTGTATTAAATAGATTTTATTTAGTTCTTTATAAATTTATTGTATGATAAAGACTGCCACATTAAAACAATTGATTTAGCCTTAGTTTGTGCACAAGTAATTTTGCATTATAAATTTGTTTTAAAAAAGATGATGTGCAATAAAAATTGGTCAAATAAGTAATTGTGTAAGATGGTATGAAATGGGAATATCCTTCTTGTGTTGCGGTACATCTACTTTGTTAGTGAACCCATTTGGATCATTTAAAAATAAGAAGTACCTTGTATATTTTTAATGCAAGCTAGTAATGCCAATAAATATTTTTGCACATACATGTTATTGGTATGTTTGAACGTCAGTAATATTCTAAAACACCAATTTACAAATGTTCATGAGCATCTTAAAAGAAATTCTATTTTAAATGTTGATTAATCTTTTTGATATTTTGAAAACAAACTATTATAAGTTCAGTTAATTTTAAATTAATCCTTATACAATGTAATGAGCCATTATAAATGATAAAACTTATAGTGGTGGAATTATACTCATTTAAGAATAAGTTGCCGCTTTATTAGGTATAATAACCATAGAGCGTTATTAACGCAACTATACATGTAAACTAGCCAAACCTGGCTCAACCAGAATCTTTTTAAGACATAATAATATTTTCAACCAGATACTAATACTAATAATGAATCAATAAATTTGTGGCTATATTATATGAAGGAAATAATTACATAAAAATTTAATGGATTTTTCACTGTATTGAAATTAATCATTTTAAATACAGTGGATTACAAGACCTTCCTGTGAATGAGTGTTTACTATTTTCAGTGTTCAATAATGAAATATAAATCCGAGTACTATAAATCAAAACTTACTTAATAGTTTATTGTATGTTTACTAAACCTTTACGTCTAGTATTAATATTGACATGGTCATTGACAAATTCAAAGTATGGAAATAAGAAAATTCATTTATAATTATTTAATTAAAATAACATAATTAAGTTCATATGATAAAATAATTATGTATATACAATTTTTGTTTAATAAGCAAATTTTGAATTTTGGGTATTTATTATGTTTTCTTCTTAAAAAGCATTATTGTATTTAAATCATTTTATTTTAGACTCAAAATAAATATCTTGATATTAGCACTTAATGTTGTGTGCATAAACTACACTTATACAACTGTTTCTATTTACATAGTTTTAATTTACAATTAGATATGCAATATGTTAAAAATTAGGGTACTGTCTAAGTATTGGACATTAATTAGTTCCAAGGCCCAATGGAATAAAGTCTGCCATACTATGATAATAATAATAACATTATGTATGTTTAACCATTAATACTATATTGTATTTTATTTTTAAGCCTACGATTTAACGCTTCCAATAACGATGTGATATTAATAGTTTTAAATTTTACCACAACAATTATAATAATTTATTGTAAACAGAAACCTAAAAGTATAGATTTGAATATTCTATCGAGTTTGTGATAAATATCGAAATAAGTAAATAAAATAATTTCATAATGTTTATTAATAATGGGAGAAAACTTGAAAAAGCGGACTTATGGTCACCCTATAATAACATCATAAATATATATTATACGTACCTCATGTTGGCAATCTCATTTTCTCAATGTTCTGAACAGTATATAAAAGAATTGTGCTAAACGAGTTATTGAAAACGTTCTAACACTTGAACGTCTGACGAGTAGGTATAAGCACAGCGAGTTGATACGACGACAAGAGGGTTAAACTGTAACAAGAACTGCACTCTTGCACTCTGACAGCTTCAATACTTCAAAACATCAATCGACATTTGGCGACAATCTTGAAATTTGTTATTATCATTGAACAAAACCGTACTATAAAAATTAAGTTGTAGTTGTAGTCACTTAAATTGTTTTCATTCTTTTAGATATTAGTAAATTACTTAAGTCACTCGATGTCAAATTGTTAAAGGCTGACTGCTGGACGGCGCTGACGCTACCCTAATTAAACCAGGAGACTAATGTCTAACTCTATTCGGCGAGTCTGATGTAAACAAAGACAACACGCGATGTCATACTAACGCAATGCAAGTCGCGTACAGCATATAAATATTTGTGTATTGGTCACTCTGATTTGCCGATCCGGCCGTTATTTTGTTTACATCTTTTGTCGCGTGACGCGTCAATGCGTCATCGACTACCTATCACCTATGTCCTATTGCCATAACCATTTTTCAAAACGTTAAGAATTTGCGATTAACGATTTTGTTTAACTTTGTTTTGTTGTTACTTATTAAATTATTAGTTTTGTTTTGTGAATAATTGTTACTGATTCATTTAACTAACCATGCATCAAATAGTTATGTTGTGATTAGTTGTGACACCAAATAAAGTGACGAAACTGTTCATAGTCATTGTTTATCGGTTTCCAAAAAATAAAACCATTTGATGTTTGAGTGAAGATCTGGAAATAATATAAATAAAATAATCCAATTGATATAGTTTTAAATTATTTGTTATGTGCGATAAACATCGAAGAACTGTAAAAGTTTTGGATTTAAAGTTAATTACTAATTTTCAACACAACTCTTAATTTAAGTGATAAATATATTATTTTAATTTTAATTTTATAATTCAAAACATACAATTTACTTAATATTTGCTTTTTTTTATATGTTTCAGTTATTTATGTTATGTCAGTCTAAACTTTTAT
>NW_020270815.1:0-7257 GCF_002803265.2 Melanaphis sacchari
GATTTCACATCCATATGTTAATGTGGGTTTTATTATCGTTGTGTATAACCTTGCTTTGTTTTTTTTTTTTGAGAATAATTTTGATTTCAGAAACTTATTTAGTACGAATGCTTTATATATAATATATAAAGTAATAGATTAAATAATAAAATACTTCTTAATGATATCAATATTTTGTCGTTTTCTATATATCAGTTCATTGCAATTAGTATTAACTATTTCTTTTTCCCCAATCATAAATTCACATTTAATATTGCTTAGCATATATTCTTCAGTGTAGTCCTGTCACATATATCAAATAGAAATTTTAACAAATCAACTAATGAATGATTAAACTAAATAGTATGATATAATAATTATTATATTTTTAACGTACTTCGATATAATGGTATAAATATTTAGCAGTTGTTTGACGTTCAACAAATATTAAACAAGCATCAGTGACTTTCAAAGTTGACAAATGTTGCATTAACTGCTTCACTTTTGGAGACACATTGTTTAATGTAATTGAATGAACTTTTTGAATAGTTGTATGTTTATTCATGTAGTCAAACAACATTTTTCTAATTATAGTTTCTAACAATATTAAGAATAAAATCATACATTTATTGACATCATTACATATTTTCTTTTTTTTTAAACTTCGACCAAAAAATGCCAAGCTGCCATATATACAATGTCCACCGTCAATGAGATTCGCCTAGAAAAAAACAATATTTATTTATTAATACTATTTAGTTAGTAAAATCTTAGTATTACTTATAGTTATTTTATATTGACATAGATATAGATTACATTACACGAGAAGTAGATTCCGTAATATTTGATCAAGTTTCTCATGAAACAAAATTAGATTTGTTTTTGTTCCAAATATGTGTTTTACTTTTAATTAAATTTTTACTCTTGAAAATAAAATTAATAAAATTATTTGAGTATTTTTAAAATATTAAACATAACTAAGAAAATGAGTCGGTTTAGTTTCAATTATCAGTGTTTTCTTCCAACTTTTATTGTATATGTATATTGTATATAATGTGTGTACAATTAATGAATATATTGTAAAAAGTAAATCTAATAATGTTGATAATATGAATATAATATACAGTGCCGTCTTTAAGGCATGGGTCCGACGCCCCGAATTTTTAAGGACACCCAAATACATATAAATTACATAATATAAAAAATATAATTTTTTACATTTTTTGTTAAATTTTTATGATATAAATCTTGAACGAAAAAATATTAAAATTAGTTTTAAATAAAAATTATACAATAAAAAGAATCAATGGAAATCTAATCTTATATTTTAAATTAAAACCCGGTAACACGTACATTATTTTAACGTATGGTATAGTTACGTTATCGTAATTTCGATTATTTTACCTAGAATTATTGTGAGTGTTATTTATATATTTGAAAATCCATTTTATCTTATAAGCTGTGGCGACAAGCCGACAACGCGACGCAACGTTATTGTCGCGTCGGCCGTGTGCTCACAGTTGGACACACATTGACACATACAACACATACACTGCAGAATCCGTAAAAATATTAAACTTTTCGATTCGTGTACATTTTATTTTGAATTTAAAAAGGACTACATTATTGAATTGATTTTGCGTAAATAAATTTTACATAAATTTAATATAAATTATTATTTTCTTTATTATGGTAATTATAAATCGATAAATTACAAACTTAACTAAATTGAAAAATAACAGTTTAAGAACGGTTCCTTGTATTAAGTTAATAATGTTTTCGTAGTACATATTTATTTTAGTTTTAATTATTTCCTTAGTAATTAGTATTATTATAATTTATAAGATATTCAATTATTATAATAATATGTAAATTAGTTTAAAATTGGTAGTTAGAATTCAATAATAATATAGTATACAATTTTCTGACTTTCAGTAATAAAAACTATACATTTCAAAATGTCAAAGCGATCATATCCAAGTGGTGCTTCAAAGAGGCAAAAAAGATTTGTAAAAAAATTAACAAATATAAAATTATAAATTCCTTACCTAAACTTACAGACTTTTTTTCTACAATTCTTCCTAAACAAGAAACTAATTTAGTTCTACCAATACCTGAAGAAATATTAAGAGGTACCTAATAAATAATGTATAAAAATGTATATATATATATAATATATATACAAGTACTTATATATGTATACACCTATATATCAAAAAGCATGTATTTAAAGGCCACAAAATATGTTGAGCTCTAGAGCCTCACATAACCTTAACACATCTCTGATAATATAAACATTAAACATGTCTCTACGCTCATTTTTTTAAAAATTAGATGTTTAGTTATTTAGATCAGTATTTATAAACCTTTTTACTGCGATGATTCTCTAAGAAATATTCATATTTTTAGCAACTTTTAAATTATATGTAGAGGTGTTCCCATTGATTTTTTTTGAGAGTATACTATATCATCAATTATAAACATTTTATACATTAAGAATATTTTAATTATGGTTTATAGGAGTAAAGACGGTAAAGAGTGTGTCAATAATATGGAAAATATTTTATATCAGATTCTAAAGTATCCACCTATCCTAGATATTTATCACAGTATGGATCAATATAATGGTATAATTTCAATTACTAATGCAGGTATATCGTATATACTATATACAGACAACGATAAATTCGTAACGAAATATGGAATAGCCATCGCTTATCATAATTCAAAATATCAAAAATAATTATCAATTAAATTGTTAATAATATGATTTCGTTTTCGTGTATAGATAAATAAACTCCTCACATTACACTATTTTTATGAATTGTTTTCTATCTATACTTTAGGCCAACGGGCCTTTAGCTTACAGACTACAGGGATTTTTCACGGTATTACTTTTATTATATTAATATAGAATAGTTAAATATGGGCTATAGTATGTACCTAATCTATGTTACTATCATATTCTAAAATATCGAGTCAATCAAATGATTTTAATTCATTATAATATTAATTTTCTATAATATACGAGAAGTATAATATAATAGTCAATAATTCTATCCTATGAAAAAATTATTTTAATTAAGTAAATGTACTTATAATTGTATCTTTAGCTAACTAAAAAATGTATAAAAACCAGTAGTTTTTTTTTTTTTAAAGCATTTAAACTTAGGACATAGGTAGTCAAGGTGAATAATATACTTTCAATTATTTAAAAAATGATGATGTAGATAACAACATTTAATAAGTGCCTAATTAAATTTATGAGTTAGGTACTTCAATTAATTTAATTATTATAAAGTAAATAATAGTTAATTATTATAATAAATATATGTATTTATCTTGTTATTTTATAAGTAGATAATTATTTTATTATATATAATAGTCAATATCTATCACTGAGACTACCTATGGTAGTCAAGAAAACAAACTTAAGATGATTACATTAAGCAGATCCGTGCCGTTAAGATTTGGCGCCCAGGGCAAAATTAAAAATATTCGCCCTCTATTTTAGTTATCATTATGCATTTTATTCCTATTTAATTCCTATTTTATTGAATTTTTTTTTTTTACAACGTATTTTGAACATTAATTTGATAAAAAACTGAAGTTGATTGCAATAGTAATTATTAAACAAAATAATTAGGTATAAAATAATTAAAAATTAATACAAATCACAAATTATACTATATTATACATGTTATATTTACAAACGTATATGATACGTATCATATAGGTTCATAATTTAAAACTTAATTTTCCTAGACTTTTTTGAAGCAAAATCTTCAATCACGTCTTCAAAATCAATATTTTTTGTTATTTCATTCTCAATTGACAATATTGCTGAATTGGTTAATCTCTCTTGAGACATGGTTGAACGTAAATACGTCTTAATTAATTTCAATTTACTAAAAGAGCGTTCCCTGGAAGCGACGGTAACAGGCATGGTAAGAAACAATATATATGCAATTATTAAATTTGGACAAGTTGAATCAAGTTCATATTTTTTAATTGCATTTAAAATATTTAAAGCTGTTGCGTTTGAGTCTGGTAGAATTGCTTTTCCTTGATATTTAAAAAATTCGATTTCGTTTATTATTTCTTGGTCAATATCTTCGTTGTATTTGATTGCTAAATCAGCTGCATATTTTTTCAATGTTTCAACTGGTGTTTAAGATAGTGAACGACCAGAAAGAAATTGGAAATCATCAGCAATATTTGATAATTTTTCAAATCTCCATTTCATTTGAGCTATAATAATAATATAAATGTTATTACTCGATTCTAGTCGGCAATGTGTTCAGAAAACATTTATAATGGTCCAAAATAATTGTAAAACAATAATTTTTCTCATATATTTTATTTATGTATAGTTTAAAATATTATAAAAAAAAATTGTTTAGCGCCCTTTTAAACCATGCGCCCGGGGCACATGCCCCTTAGGCCCCCCCCCCACGGAACGGCTCTGACATTAAGAATATATATTTGTGTAATTGGTTATATTTAAAATATGTATACACTTATGTTATTACAGATAAAATATTGATAAGTTAAAAACTTAATTTATTAATTTGAGGAGTATTAAAAAATAAAAAAACATTCAACATTTTCCGCTCCATATTAAAAATTAAAAAAACATTTGAACAAGACTTTGCAGTCAAATTCCTATCCCGAAATATGGCTGGACAAGCAGCTCAAAAAATGGAAAACTATTTCAAAGATAAAAAAATTATAGTAACTGGATCTTGTGCTGGTTTGTTAAACAATTAAATAATAGTTAATATTATATTATTATATATTATATATGTATTTATTTAAATATACTTGATAAGATTAAACATTGTTAATCGTATTTTAGTATAACTAATTAAAAAATCTTATATTTACTACAATCAATTTGTTTTTAAAGCCGATTGAAATTAATTATCTTATAAATTATAATAAACCGTGACCTAATAATTTTTTAGGTATGGGTGAAAAAATCACGCAAAAACTTTTAGATCTTGGAGCATTTGTCTACGCAGTAGTGGAGAAAGAACAGGGCGCTGCTAAAGCTTTGCCTAATACTAAGCAAATTTTTTGCGACATTTCTGATTGGAAAAATATGTATAAACAAAAATGTATGTCATTGACCCGGTCAAAAATCTTGGAGTTGCTGTAATAGAACTATTTTTTAATGTTACCGAAAGTGGTTGGAATAAGTAAGTAAAATCTTAGTCTTTTTTTTATAGTTATATTATATTGACACGGATATAGATTATATTACACGAGAAGTAGATTTCGGAGTATTTTATACAATTTTCTCATAAAACAAAATTATACTCGTTTTTATTCCAAATGTGTGTTTTATTTTTAATTAAGTTTTTACCTCTGAAAATAAAAATAATCAAATGGTTTGAGTTATTTTTAAAATATTAAACATAACTTAGAAAATGAATCTGTTTAATTTTAAATCTGAAAATTTGAAGCAATAGATGAAATTTATTGTTTAAAACATAAAAAAAAAAAATGTATTTAATTGTTTTTTTTTTTTTTTATGCGAGTCTTATTGACGGTGTTCCATACATCACTAATAAAGCCACTTGGCATTTTTTGGTGGTTGAAGTCGAAAAAAAAAGAAAATATGTAATGATGTAAAAAAATGTATGATGATTTTATCCTTGATATTGTCAGAAATAAATAAAATTAGAAATATATTAAAGTATTAAACATAGTATCAAAAATTATAAAGCACCTAAAATTACAAAGCTTAAAAGCCATTATATAAACATAATTGATACAAATCATTTTCACTTTTAATTTATCAACTTGTCGAATTTCTAGAATGTAATGCTAATATATAATACAATTTGTGGTAATGATATTACAATAAATTGTTGATGTTTTTACGCATAACTGAACTGCAGTATTGCACAAATTTAAGTGGACGATCTTGTTATTTTATTAACAAAATATTAATTCTACCAGTAAAGGATAAAAAAAAATGAATTAAAATGAATTTATAATTTTTATGTGTTTTTAATTTTATTGTTTATCTATTATATAAATCAGATTATGCAAGTATATGATAATGCTAATTTAATAAGTGATGAACGTCCTCATATTCTTGGAATCACTGCTACTTTGATTAATGAAAATACCACAAATGTCAAGGATGAACTTATAAATTTGCAAAACACTTTCAATAGTCAAATTGTATCTAAACTCAATGAAAATATTCAAGTGTAATTATTAAAAAGCTAATAATAATATTGTAAAACTAATAATTAATAACAATAATGACAGTTTTTCAGCACGCCCAGAAGAACGAATAAGTTTATATGATGAATTTATTTTGGATGATGAACTTAAAGCTGTTACTTATCGAATGTCAAAAATAATTAAACATTTAATACGTTTTCCGTCAAATTTTAAATCTGAACGATTTGAAGTAATTGTTGAAATATATTATTTAGAACATCAAAAACAATCTAAAAATGTATTTAATTATTTTATTGATATAGAGATAAGCTTTTAATGTTATTTCCAATAGTATTAATAAATAAATATTGTTTTTTTCTAGACGAATCTCATTGATGGTGGTCCATACATTGCATATGTGGCCACTTGGCATTTTTTGGTTGAAGTTGAAAAAAAAAAGAAAATATGTATTGATGATAAGAAATGTTTGATTTTATCGTTAATATTGTCAGAAATAACTATAATTAGAAAAATGTTGTTTGACTATATGAATAAACACGCATCTATTCACAAAAATCATTCAATTACATTAAACAATATGTCTCCAAAAGTGAAGCAGTTAATGCAACATCTATCAACTTTGAAAACTACTAATGCTTGTTTAATATTTGTTGAACGTCGAACAACTGCTAAATATTTATACCATTATATCAAAGTATGTTAAAATTATTATAATAATTAAATTATACTATTTAGGCATATAATTTATTAGTTAATTTGTTCAAATTACTTTTTGAT
This sequence comes from Melanaphis sacchari, assembly GCF_002803265.2. Taxonomy (NCBI): domain Eukaryota; kingdom Metazoa; phylum Arthropoda; class Insecta; order Hemiptera; family Aphididae; genus Melanaphis; species Melanaphis sacchari. The sequence goes on from NW_020270815.1 coordinate 6,958, forward strand.
TTATGCAAAAGTGTACACGCAATAATATAATTTAAACAATATATTGTATGTGATTTTATGGTGAGGCAAAAGGACTAGTTAATACTAATTATAATAAACTTGATATATAGAAAACGACAAAATATTGATATCATTAAGAAGTATTTTATTATTTAATCTATTACTTTATATATTATATATAAAACATTCGCACTAAATAAGTTTCTGAAATCAAAGTTATTCTCAAAAAAAAAAAAAAAAACAAAGGCAAGGCTATACACAACGATAATAAAACCCACATTAACATATGGATGTGAAATC
>NW_020270816.1:0-9828 GCF_002803265.2 Melanaphis sacchari
GAAGTTACGGCTGCTTATTATTATTTTCCATGCATTAAAAGCACAGGGAAGCTACGGATTGCCCAGTCAGTAACGACAAGCACCGGTAATGACTGATAGCAGACATTTAATTACCATTTCGGAATGTATTTATTTATTTTCCATGCACAAAGCACAGGGCAGATGGACAAGGTGTATTACACCTGTGAATTTACGAAATGACCGACCACTAGACGCTCGAATTAGATTATTATTACGCGTTTAAAACGACACCGCCAAAGGTAGAGCCACCAAATCAGAGGTACCAACATCTCATTCGTCGTTATCACTGGTTTGCCTACTAGACTTTTCTAACTGCTGTATTCCTAAATCCTGTCTCCGACCTAGGAAATTCACTTCAAACGATATTCAGCTACCTAGGGTACTCACATACAGCGAGTTTTACCGACCTAGGGTATTCACATATAGCGAGTTTCACTGACCTAGGGTATTCACTTACGGCGAGTTTCACCGGTGCTAGTCTTATAATATAAAACGAAGAATAGTTGCTACACGGGCCGATAGGTTTAGTGTCCCGACCAATCGAAAAATTCCCTTTTTTTTCTTCCAGTCGTCGTCCCGTATCTCGGCATTATAGACAATTATTGCTATGTAACTTTCTATTATATTTTTTTTAGTTATAAATATAATTTGTTAAATAAATCAGTTATAGCATAATTATTAAATATTATAAAAATAGCTATCTCTAGTTATTATTTTTATGATTTTGTAAATTGATGCTAAGTAATCAAAATGGTTCTTTGCAAATGTAACATTTATAGTACCTAATTAGGCATTGATTTTACTATTTTGATACTATCTCCCCGTCGTTATCGTTTCTCCAACAGCCGTCGTTATCGGTTCGGTCGTTGCTTATTTGCTCATTACTCATTATTATTGTTTTTATATACCGTTTTTTCCGCTTTTCGCCCGGTTTTCCAGCCTTTCGAGACCTCTTTCTGTCGCGTTCTCGACGCTATAGCCCGGAGCGGGTCTTTTTCGTCCCGTTCGTGGCCGTCGCGTCCGGAAAACGCGTTCTCCGGTCGGTCGTCATATCGTCACTACTGTTCTTTTTTTTTACGATACGATAAATCGTTTATCCGTATCCGAATACGCGTTTTTTTGTTTTCGGTGTCTCCGCCCTCGGACGCCTCCGCGACCTCATCGTCTCGAAAGCGTACGAAATACGATTATATATATATATATATATAATAATAATATTATTTAAAAAAAGAAACGTGCGTATCGTTGTTGACGTACGTCAGATCGTGTTTATTATATACAAAAAAATCGCAAAATCGTTGCTCTTCAGTCGTTGTAATGCCTTTAATCGCATACCTTTGGGGGGATATCGTGATATGTGTATGTGATGATAAACTCGGTACGTCGTTTAGACGTATACGATTAAATAATGTAGAGGAATACGTCGAAAACACTCTAAACGACGATTAATATGCGATTTACGGTTTCGTGACACGCGAATCGTAAAAATTGTATCGCTTAAATGACGTGTAATATAGTATTCGTCGCATCTCTAAAACGGTTTAAGTGCTCGAGATTCGGTTATGGTTTTCAACTTAAACGGTAGTCGATAAGTGTTAGGATAAGTTCCCCAACGTTAGGTAGGCAGGTTCGAATCCCGTTCCGGCGTATTCCGGACGGCCCCATAAGAAACTACATGTACAGAATTTTTTGCATTTTTTTTTTCATTTAATTCGATCATTATTAATTGCTATTTTCATTTGGTATGACATTACTACTCATATAATATTTTTCAAATTTTAAAAACGAGTTTTGATCTCACACATTACATTTTATATTGCTTGATTGATGATGACAAAATATATTATATTATTATATTCAATAAATATATATACATTAATAAATATACATTTGTGTTTATATATGTTACACATTATAACTTATTATATTATACATTATACTTAATTAAAAATAAAAACCAATTATAGTTATTGCTAACAGTCTGCATTATTCAAATGTACATATGTGATATGCAATTTATATTATAGCCTGAGAACATTCTATTGATGAAAATACAGTTGTTTCACTCGGTTTTGACGGTGAATTCACTATTTTATATGTTTAGCCTTTCAGTTGCTTACATTTGAAAGATACAGGGGAAAAACAGTAGCAAATTTTTTTTCTTTTGATTTTTAAATATTTTGTCATCACAGAAAGCGCATAATATTTCTTTTCGATATCTAACCATCTATAAAATATGAAAAAAAAATATTAATTATGTATAGTTTTTTTGATTTTCAACTCGCTAACGTTTGACATGCATTTTCCATAATACGTTTAACATCTCTCCTTTACGCCCACATCGTCCGCGATCCGACGCAGTCGGATTGCCTACCTGGGAGGTTTAATTGCGTTAAACTAGATTTTCAATGGTGATCGCTTGAAAAATCGAGCGCTCGATTCGACTTAAACTTTTTTGCGTACTAAACAGCACAACGCCTTCGACGTCAGGAGGTATGACAATCCGCCGCAGCCGGATTGCCCTGTCAGGAATCGATATTCACTGGACGATGACTGATGGAAGTATCCGCATCGGCTCCCGTCTGTCCGTTTCGGCTTCCAATCAACAACATTTTCCTTCCCATTTACAGGCTGAGGACTGGCTACAGTGAGAAGAAATTCTCTGTAGGCATGGTTAAAAATGTTGTTGGCGTTTAAAATAAAAAATTATGTTCTTTTAAAAAAATTGTGTTTAAATTATGTTAAAAAAATTGTGTTGATTTAAATTTTTTTTGGAGTTTTAAAAATAATGTGATATTAAAATGTAAAAAATTAAAAAACTTGTGGTTTGAACTTGAAGGAGACTTTTTTTACGTATTCCGTTCTGGTAATTTTTCCTTCTTTAAATTGATCAATAAATTTCTGAATAACACTACAAATATTTTGCTGGTTGTTTGTTTTTTTTCTAATATTTTTGCTGCGGAGCTTTATATACGTGTCACCTTGTATCTGCTTTAAAGTTTCCATGAAATTGAAACTTAGCTATCAAAAAATCTGTTATCGAAACCGGACGCAATACGGCCATTCAACGGACGGCCAGGTTAACGACCCGGAGCCGATACGGACTCATTAACGTCCAGCGGGAGCCGATACGGTATTATCCAACTAGCAATGTTACCTTATTTTATTGAATCATTATCTTTCACCCGCATACAGCTTATGTAAAATATAAATTTGAGGTTCGTACAACCTGTGTAAAATAAAAATATATTCTCAAATATGTTAATTGGCAGAATTTGATTAAAAATACAAAAAAAATTAACTTAAAAAAAAATATATTACCTAAAAATTTAAAAACGTCGAATAATTCATAATAAAAGCTTCATAAATGGAACTTTTGTTACATAATTCAAATTTATAATCAGTTAAAAAAAATATACTTTCCTACAATTTCACACCCTTAATTCTTACATATTTGTATTCAATACATGTTAATATAAAAATTGTGCGATACAAAAATCTCCATATAATATGAGATTAATAAACACCTGATGCATTAAATGTATTTCTGTAGATAAATTACCAATAATAAATTACAATATCGCAAAGCATTTTAGTAAGTAATTTAGTGAGGTTATAATTTATATCTTTAAAATATATTTGATTCCTACGTTTAAAATAAATATTAGACATATAATATTCTTTTACACCCTATACGTTGTGTATCGTATATCTTGTTATGGGCTACGAGATATGCTACGATAGTATATATAATATAATATGTAATATTGCTAGAAGCATCATAAATCAATCATAATCATAATGGCAGTTGTTAAAATGTCGATGTCGTTTAAATGTATTATTGCAATTCCACGAATTACCATTTAAGAACAGAAGAGATCCTGGAGATTGTTGTTTCAAAATGTGAAAGCAATTCCAAGAATTAATATGAATTAGAAAATTGTTGACTACAACAACAAGAGATTTCTTTGTATATAAGGGAGTCCAGAGACCAACAGAGGCAGATGTACCAGAGCCACGAAGATCTGAGCAACTTCACCACGACACTCAGCCACTTTTTGTATCAGTTACATGTACTTCATTTATACGTAATAAACACATTATTGTTCTTAAGAGTTGTAAATTTCATTTAAATAACACCCTGAGTCTGGATCTGATATTGGCACGCAACAACTTTGGCGCAGTCGGTAGGATTCACTTTTCAAGGAGGCAACCGTCAAAGGCTATCATCAACAAGGAAGACTTGATCACTTTTCTTCGCTGATAACTCCAGAAGAGAAAACCAACAACAACGTTGCAGTATATCAGACAAGATGACAACATCACAGAACATGGCATTATTGTAAGTGAACAATTAATTAATTTATTACACAATATGTTACAAAAGTATAAAACCTAAGAACTATCATTTAAGAAACTGAATATATATTAAGTAGGTCATACATTTTTTTTTTTGAGTGCATATTATTGAATTTTATTATTATTAAAGGGTATATTATATTGAGATATTGTGATTATTATTTTATTTTGAAGGCATATTGAATTATTTGAATTATTATTGAAGCATATTATCGAATTTATTGTGAATTTATTAAAGGGCATATATTATTGAGAATTATTATTGTGAATTATTGAGAATTATTATTGTGAATATATTATTGAGATTATTGTGAATTTATTAAAGGGCGTATATTATTGATAATTATTATTGATTATTAAAGCGCATACATTATTGAGAATATTATTATTGAGAATTATTATTATTGATTATTAAAGGGTATATTATTATTGTTGATTTAAAACGTATCAAATGAGTGTGAAGGAAATTTATGGAGAACACAGGTACATCTCCTTTGGAAGTAGCTAGTCCATCGAACAAGACGTCTATAGATTTGAGTTTGGAAATATTGAACAAAACTCAACAGTTAATTGATTTAGGAAGCCCTAGTAAACGCCCTAGTCCTAGCCTGAATTTAAAGCCCAGCTTAAATAGAAGTTTAAGCCTAGACAGTAAAAAAGTTACATGTAGCAAGGTTACAGATAGTTTTCAGCATATAGCGTTAACATTTGAAAAGAAACCGCGTGTTAAGAAAATGGTTACCATAAGATTGGAAGAAGCATTTAAGCTAATACCTTTATGTACTGGAGAAGATGACATTTATCCATTTATTAATGCATGTGATATGGCAGTGAATTTAGTTGAAGAGAAAAAATGCACCAATTTTGGTTAAATATATAACTACTAGGTTATCAGGTAGAGCATTGGAAATGATAAAGTATAAAAATGTAACTAAGTGGATATATATTAAGAGTTACTTAATAGATGCTTTTGAGGATACGACAACAGCTTCAAGTTTACAAATACAGTTAAATTCGATTAAAATGCGTAATGATGAGGATGTTAATGATTATTGTCATAGAGTAGAAAAACTATATTACAAATTATGTACTGCATGTACACTTAACAAAAAAAGGATCGGAAGCGAAAATAATACACGAAACATTAAAAGAACAAACATTAAATATTTTTTATAAAAGGATTAATAAGTCCTATAAGAACAATTGTAAAAGCACGAAATCCGAAAACTTTAGAGGTAGTTAAGCAATTGGCTAAAGCTGAGGAGGTAGAATATAATGCAGAGAAAGAAAATTCTAGGTACAGGAACGAATTTTCTAATAACAAAGGTAATAATAATTATTCACGTCAGAATAATAATAATTTTCAACGTACAAACAATGTAAAATATAATAATATAAATAATTATTCCAAGAATTTTCAACCAAATAATTTTAATAAGTCAAATTACCAGGCACGGACAAATAATTATTCACAGCGAAATAATTTTAATAGACCACCAATAAAATGTTATCATTGTAATGGAAATCATTATGCAGCTCAATGTAGAACTAAACCAGTACCAAATCTGGATCAACAGTCTCCAGTACCGGAGACTATTGTGGAAATAGCAGTATCAGACTCAGTTGTAGAAAGTAAGAGTATATATATTCACAAACAACTAATTACGAAAGATGTGTATTGTAGTAGTACAGTTTCTACTGTAAATAAGGGGAAAGCAATAGTTGGTATGTTAAATATATCTGAGGAATTAAAAGATAAAAGTAAAAGTGATTTAAATAAAATACTTTATGATAGTGAGTATGAGATATATACGGTAGAATCAAAAAATAATTATAATGAACGTATAAAACGATTAAGACATATTATAAGAACTGATCACATGGATGAGTATGAGGAAAAATCTATTTATGATATATGTGAGAAATATAATAACATATTCCATATGGAAGGGGATATTTTAACATTTACCAATGCAGGTACTCATGTAATAAGATTAAAACAGGATCAACCACCTATATATCATAGGCCCTATAGACTTCCTCATGCGCAACAGGATGAAATAAATGCGCAAATTAAAAAACTTGAGGATAATGATATTATTGAGAGTTCAAGGAGTCCTTGGAATTCTCCTCTTTTATTGGTACGGAAAAAAACTGATACCTCAGGTAAACAGAAGTTTAGAGTAGTAGTAGACTTTAGAGCATTAAATGAAGTCACCATAAATGAATTTCACCCTCTGCCCAATATTACTGAAATATTGGACCAGTTAGGGCAATGTCAGTTATTCTCTGTTCTTGATCTTTCTAGTGGATTTTATCAAATTAAATTAGAAAAAGAATCACGAGAATTAACAGCCTTTTCGACTAATCAAAGTCATTGGCATTTTAAACGTATGATACAAGGAATGAAAACTAGTCCTGGAACTTTTCAAAGAGTCATGAACTCAGCATTAGCTGGCTTAATAGGAATAAAATGTTTAGTATATTTAGATGATATTATTGTATACGGGAAAAACTTACATGATCATAATGAAAAGTTAATAGAAGTATTTGAGCGATTACGAATTAATAATTTAAAGTTACAACCAGATAAATATGAATTTTTAAAACGAGAATGTGTATATTTAGGACATGTATTATCAGAAAACGGTATTAAACCCGATAAGAAAAGATTGAAATCAGTGTTAGAATTTCCAAAACCAAAAAATATAAAAGATATAAAATCGTTTTTAGGATTGAGTGGTTATTATAGGAAATTTATAAATTCATATAGTGCAATTGCAAAACCTTTAACGAATTTTTTAAAGAAAGATACTAAATTTATATGGAGTGATGAATGTCAAAAATCATTTGATAAATTGAAAGCAGCTTTATGTTCTGAACCAATACTTAAATATCCAGATTTTACTAAACCTTTCATATTAACTACGGACGCGAGTAATAAAGCACTAGGGGAAATATTATCTCAGGGAGAAATAGGTCAAGATTTGCCTATCTCTTATGCGTCGCGGACGTTGAATAAAAGTGAAAATAATTATTCTACAACCTAGTTAGAATGTTTAGCTATAATTTTTGGTGTAAAACAGTTTAGACCATATTTATATGGAAGAAAATGTATAATACTTAGTGACCATTGTCCTTTGACATGGCTTTTCAATTTAAAAAATCCATTGTCAAAATTAGCACGTTGGCGAATACAACTTGAAGAATATGATTATGAAATACGATATAAACCTGGAGTTCAAAATTCTAACGTAGATGCTTTAAGCCGTATGTATTCAATTCAGGAAATTAAGAACGAATCATACGAGGAATTTCTTGAAAAAATGAAAACACAGTTAATTACGAATAATAATGTAAAAGAAACTATAGGTACATTATTAGAAGCACCGAAAGAATATCATAATATAGTATCAGAAATTGCTAAGCAATATAATTTAACATCAGGAATAAATTATGAAATAAAACGAAAGTTTGTAATTAAATCATTTTTACCAGTTAGTAAGGTAATAGGTAATACACCGTATATAATACAGAATAATAGATACATAATATTTTTAGTTACGAAGAATAGAGATCGTCAGAGGTCAACGTACGAGAATATATATATAGCATTAGTGAACTTGAAACAATTCTGTGAGGAAAATAAATTAAACAAAATAGCAATGAATAAACTAGGTTCAAATGACGAGTTTGAGTGGGAAAAAATAAGGTCAATGTTAAGATACATATTTCGCAATACTAAAATCGAAATTATAGTGTGTACGAACATAGAATATACGGAAGAAGAGAAAGTAACTATATTAAAACAATTTCATGATTCAAAACTAGGAGGGCATTTAGGTGTGAACAAAACTATTAAACGAATACAAAAACAGTTTAGATGGAAAGGTATGAAGGATGATGTTAAAAAATATGTAAAAAATTGTACGCCATGTAAAGTGAATAAGATTTCAAATCGACATGTTAAACAACCAATGGCTATTACGTCCACGAGTTCGAAACCATTTGAAAAAATATTTTTAAATATTGTAGGACTGTTATCAACAACTTTGTCTAGTAATAATTATATTTTAACAATGCAAGATGACTTATCTAAGTACACGTTAGGAGTACCAATACCTAATCATCAAGCAAACACGGTCGCGGAAGCCTTTGTTATACATTTTGTGTGTGTACATGGAATACCGGGAACGATATTGACAGATCAAGGAACGGACTTCCTTAGTAAAACATTTACGGAAGTTTGCAAATTGTTAAAAATAAATAAGGTCCTTTCAGACCATAAACGAATGGAGGTCTTGAAAGATCTCATAGAACTTTAGTCGAGTACTTACGACATAACGTAGATAAGAACTTAAATAATTGGGATCATTTATTGCCATATGCATTTTTTGTATATAATTCAACGGTACATACGTCAACTAATTATCAACCATATGCATTAGTATATTGGCGTACATTGGAAATACCGATTAAATTATAATCTGAGCCAGAACCACAGTATAATTATGACGATTATTTATATGATTTAAAACAAAATATGCAAGTGTCGCATAAATTAGCAAGAGAGAAATTAATTGAACACAAAGTGAAAAGTAAGGAGCGATATGATAAAAAAGAGAATCCTGTAGATATACATGTGAAAGATTTAGTACTTTTGAAGGATAATACACATAAAAACAAACTTAATTCTTTATGGTTAGGACCATATGAAGTAATTGAAGTAGTAGGAGATGAAAATATAGTTATACAACGTGGTAGACGAGGTATTACCGTTCATAAAAATAATGTGAAACGATATTATAATGATAAAGTAAATGAATAATTTAGAATACAATATCGTAATACAAATAGGTTAATAAGGATATAATTTTTAACTTTAAGTTTTTAATTTTATTTTTTTTTTATTGTTTAGAAACAAATCACACAATTTTACTATTTTGGATTTTGAATTCACTATATAAAAAAAAAACAATCATGTTTTAATCTGCGGGGCAATTACTAACAATCTTGATAAGAGCGAAATGGTTAAATTAGAAGGGTGGCCTTTGTTAATGGAAGTATCCGCATCGGCTCCCGTTTGTCCGTTTCGGCTCCCTCCTTTATTTGTAGTGTTAGTTCAGAAATTTGATCAATTTAAGAAGGAAAATTACCAGAACGGAATACGTAAAGTCTCCTTCAAGTTCAAACCACAAGTTTTTAATTTTACATTTAATATCACATTATTTTAAAACTCCAAAAATTTAAATCAACACAATTTTTAACATAACTTAAACACAATTTTTAAAGAACATAATTTTTTTAAACGCCAACAACATTTTTAACTACGCCTACAGAATTCTTCACTCAGCCGTCCTCAGCCTGTAAATGAGGAAAATGTTGTTGATTGCTCGATACGTCCATACCACTGGCATCGGTCGGAGCCGAATGGCCACCTTCAAATGA
>NW_020270817.1:0-6155 GCF_002803265.2 Melanaphis sacchari
AAACCCTGGGGCTCCATATGAGTTTTCTCAGTGAGGCTCAGTAAACTTTCTGATTTTAAATGAAAATAAAAAAAATAAATAAATTATATATTCCTATAATAATCAGATAAAATAATTATACTTTTGCTTAAATTTAAATATTAAATAGAGCATTTTTTTATGCTAAAATTTTTAACTATATAATAGTATATTCAATGAACGTTACCATTTGTTACAGTTTGTTTTCTGGCATTTTCGTTCACCAACTCCTTTATATGAAAAATACAAAATGTATACATCATTATTAAGAACAATAAATTACTATATAATATTAAGAATACACATATTTTTCAAATATCCATACACAGTAAACTAGGTGTATATTATAATATATTATTATTCAATAAATATATTAATATCAAGCTATTAAAATCGAATAATTCAATGATAGAATAATAAAATTAAGTACGAACCTTTCTTACTGGGCTATAGTAGAATACCATGCATCCGTTTCTGTCTTGCTTTTGCATAATCCATTTGTATACTATACCTTCAAATGTAAATTTTTCTGCTAATAATGGCATTATGACGAATGTAGAATAATTATAAATTTTATAAACAAGATAAATAAGCTTGAGAATATGTATCAAATTAACTTGACAATAATTAAGAATCAAACAATAGCTTGAGAATATTCAAGAATTAAATAAACTTGATAACACTTTGAAATACAATATGAAATATCAAAATACTGTATAGCTCGTACACGTAAGGGCTGTCCTGAAGAACTGGTCGTTTTTTAACATTTAAGTCAACACAGAAATATTCCTGTTTATATTGAGTTGCTATGAGATTTATATTTTTTATTTGAGCCATGGACTTAATGAGTAATTGAGATTAATGAAATAAAAAAATAACTAAATGGACTATTTTAATCAAAATTTTTTTTTTTTAATTTAAATAGTTTGATTATACAAGTCATGTTAGGAATCGATGGATAGCAAAATATTAAACTTATTTTAAAGGATAATAGGTATATCATACAGGGTAATAATTAGTGGTAAACAATCTATATTTTAAAAATTAACATTATTTTAAAATATTTTTTTTAAAACATTACAACATTTTTATACGAAGAGTTAAATTTTGACAAATTTTATAATATTTCAAAAATTTACTTATTGTTTTTTAGTTAAGGATAATAAACATTTTTATTTTTATATCTAAGATATAAACTTAGTACCAAGTTCTTCATTCATTTTTCGAGAGCGTTTGAAATTCAAATTCGTACACCCTTAAAATAACGTTTCTTAAAATGGTATATAATAGTTTATAATAATAAAAAACGAATAACTGTATATATTTAGAATTTTCACCAAACACGAACATTTTAAAATTGTTTTTTAGTTGAAAATGTATAAAATAATCAATTTTTATAACTAAGAATTGACAATTTAACACAAAATTCCTTTTAAGTAGTTCACATTAAAACTAAAGAATCCAAAAAATAAATAACCATGACTTTTCTATAGACATTTAAAATTCAAATTTGGACAAAATTTATATTTTTAAACAATGCGATTTACACTGTTAATTATTTTTTTTATAATTCTAAATTATTATTCTTAGAGATTTTTTTATTTTATTCTATTCTTTTAAGTTTGATGTCATAGATTTTATTATACATATACGTATGTAATGTAATTTCCAAAATACATAGATTAATTTTATGCCATTATACCTATACTTATACTATATGGACCTATTTCACACTGTTTATGGTATCTAAGGTAGTATTGTCTTGAAAGTTAATAACAATACTATAATATTATATAAATCTATACTATTATAATAATTAAATATGTTTAATATTAATATAGTAAATGCAATGTTTTCAGCAAAAATTTTATCGACCTACTGTTATAGTTATACTAATAGTAGGATAATTACTTTAATGACAATATCAAATTATCTTATCATGAAATATACTTAGATAACGATATTCATATCTATATTATCTATATCATTATATGATTTAAAATGGCCCCCGCTCAAAATCGTTTTTCGTATACATTTCGATATACCTATCATTGAATTTAAACTTAATACATCCACTTGATACCTAATGTACAGCAATGTGGTACCCGATTAAGTACCCATTTTTTAAATCAAACTTTAGTTCCTATATCGCATATCGTGTTTTTCTTATCACTTCTTATTTGCTTTTTGTTTCTTTTTTTTTCAAATCACAACAAATATTTTTTTTAAATACCGTTACAACGTTCTTGATTTTAGTTTTTTTTATACATTAGACTATTCAAGTTCAAACTTTAATTACGTAATACTTTAAAAAAAAAAAACATATTTTTTTAAAACGTTATATTTTAATTCTAGAAAAAAAGCATCTTACGCCTTTTTGTAATGTTGTAAAATTATCTGTAAACTACACTTATTGCCAGCGTGGTCACTCGCTCGCTACGTTCACTCGAACAATAATTAAAAGCGAAAATATCTCTCGACTGGCTATGCAATGCCACCTTACTATAGATCACATTGTAAAAAAATGCATTTTGATTGCTCCTAGAGATTGAGCGGGTTATAATCAAGATTATCAAAAATGCATTTTTTTAAAAATTTGATACTATCAAGAAACTAAGTAAAAAGTATACAAGTAAATACATATTATTTTAATAGACATTTTATAATGTCTACATTAATCAAGGCAGACGTTTTACACATTTTCTATAAAATATAAAATGGTAAGTAAAAGTAGTACTATTATTATAGTGTATTTAATACATTTTAATAAACATTTTATTATGTCTACACTAATTAATACAGACCTCTTCTACATTTTTGATAAGATAAAATGCTAAATTCAAGTTTTTGGAACTACGGGTATATTACATTGATCACTATGTTTTTCTTTACTTGCGCGAAAACATTTAAGTTCTATACTATGCGGAGAAGCATATCAATTCGTTCCGTTATAATAGAAAGGTCAAACCCAAACGACGGCTTAGGTTTGATTACCAGATTACAGTAATTTAGTACAGCGGTTCCCAACCTTTTTAGTTTCGCGGACCATTAATTTTGTAAAAAAAATACTTGGGCGGTGGTAAACTCTCCCGGGTCAAAATTATGTTTACCTGAAGTAAATGTGTAAACTCTCCCGGTTCAACTTTATAGTTACCTGTAGGAAGTATGTAAGCTCTCCCGAGTTGTTTTAAATTTTATTGCTACACTACGAGTTATCTGTATGTTCTTATTATCAAAAACAATGATTTTAACATTTATACGTATTTTTTGTATTTGTAACTTATATTATTATTATTATTATTGACTATTTTTAAAGAAAACTTAAATGTATATTGGATTTTTTGAAATTTTATTTTTATTGTATTTTGACTATATCATATTCATAGCAGCTAAAGACTGTTATTATTAAGAGAATTATACTAAGAATTGTTATTATTATTATTATATATGATTGACTATTTTTAAACGCAACTTAAATGTATATTAAATTTATTTTATGATTTTTACTAGACCCGGGAGAGTTTACATGTTTTCGTTAGGTAGTACAGGAATAAATCCGGGAGAGTTTACACGTTTCCGTCAGGTAGTACTGGAGTAGACCGGGGAGAGTATACCATCGGGAGAGTTTACAATCATCCAAATATTTGAGGCCCATCCATAGCATACCTATATATACGTTTTCATAAAATTTTCATATATTATATATATATAGATAGTTATTAGAAATAAAAAATTAAAAAAATTAAAAAAAAAAACAATTGTTTATTAAAAAAAACTTAGAAAATCACAAGATGAACAATTTAATGTGATTTTTGACATTGCTTATTCTTCACGAGAAAGTCAATGTCTGGATTAAAACTTGTTACTTGTACACTATAGTTAAAATTGATTAAATATTATTATGATTAGAAATATAACAAAAAATATATAATAATATTATTTTAAATATATATAATGTTTAATATTATACCTATGGCTCGCGGCCCATGGATTGGAACCGCTGATTTAGTATATTGCCAAATGAACAAAAATCTATACGAAGATATCCGATGAGATTGGTTAAATATCAATCGATACAAATGGATTGATACGGTACGCAACAGTTGTCAGTACAAATTACAGGTACTGCAGTGGCCGATCTACACTATCAGAATCTCCACCACAGGTAAAGACTAAAGACGCGACACTGTCGCGGTCGACTCTCCCACCAACGCTGTAAATGCGCAAGGCAGGACGGGATGACGAGTACAGGCCGCCCGGCAATCACTCTCTTTCGTGTCGCGACCGTGACCGACGTCGTTTTGACGATATTCGTCCATACCTTAGTTTCTGTACAGTAATATTGGTACTTGTAACACAACTACAACCACGTTGTTTTTTTTTATTTTGGCGGTGCTTTTATGTCATCTTAACAACTATATTTTAACACGTTTGTGATTTCACCAACAACTAACGTTTTCGATTTTTTTTCACGCCCACGTGACTCTTTCACTCGCGACCGGCTTTCCGCGTCAGGATTTGTCATGAAAAATAAACTGGAGCAAACAAAAAAGGAAAAAAATCATGCAACTATCGGTGAATAGAAAATAAATGCTTAAAAACTAAAAAATACAACTAAAAGTAAATACAAAATATACCTTAAAAATTAAAATTAAAAAATATATAAATTTGTAACATGTCACTCAGACACAAAGTATTTTTTTACAAGTCCCGCATTTTACGCTATTAGAAATGTGTAGCTTTATTAATTTGTGGACACTGAACTGTTCATTCCCGGTAATGAAAGCGCAATTGAGGCTTTCCTCTACCAAGCCTTAACTGATTGGTTGTATTTTTGCCAGGAAGTAACTTACGACGCGATGGTAGTACGGAAAGTAAAATTGGGCGGCTATGGAATCGGCGAATCCAAGTTGGGACAACGAAAGCATCATCGATATCATAGAGTTGAGGACCAATGGATTTTCGGCGGTTATGAACGAGAAACGAGAAACTGTTATATGATCTCCGTTGAAAACCGAACCGCCAAAATCCTTCTGGCCATATCATTAAAAACCGGATAAAAGCTGTAGCAACAATTATATTTGATTGTTTGAAGGTCATATATTTTTGCATAAAACCTATATTACCTCTCGGTTGGAGGCTCAGCTCCCAAATCTCTTAGGGCTATGATAAATTATTCTAATATTTTATTTTAGGCTTATAATACCTTAAATAATGAAGGCTATCGGCACTTAACAGTGAATCATAGTCTCCATTTAAGGATCCTGAGATAGGGGTCAATTACAACACCATAGAATGTTTTTGGAGATATTCTAAGGCATCGATGTCTAATTACTGTCGTAAAAAAGCTTTTTACGCAGGCTACTTGGCAAAATTTATGTTTACCAAACATTGCCGTTCTCATAAATTAGACCCAACAGAGGAGAGCTTAGACGTGCAGGTCTTCTTTATAATAACGAACAGGATATGATTTACAAAAATGATGACGAAAACGGTAACGAATAACAATGATGATGACGGTGATAAAGACAAAGGCAACGACGACGACAAATAATAATCTTTTATTAAATTTTGTTTTAATTTTTCACCATATAAATATATAATTAGTAATAATTCAGATAATTATTCAGTATTTAATAAATCACAATACCAGTTACTAACAACATTACGACATAATAATAATACATCGTCGGCTACACACCAAAACCCACGTGTGTGTACCACAAATACGTAACGTATTTATTGCTCAGAAAAAAGAAAAATGCGATAGAAACAATATAATTAAAATAAATCGATATTACACAAAATAGATAAATTATGAAAAGTGAGTGTCGCTCTGTCGCATATAAGATGATGTCCCACGTCAGTATTACGAGTGTCGAAAGAATTTATAAGAATTAAAACCTTTCAATGTAGATACATTAACTTTTGAAAACAAAATTTAACACAATTTAAATAATAATATTAACTGTGTCTCTCGAAGAGTTTTTAATAACATAAAAATGAGCAAGTATTAGCTTTTAATGTTGGTGTTTTTGTATGTTTTCAAAAGTTTATAAAATGTCAAAAAGATATAAAATATAATATAAGTATAACAACTGTGCAGAGCAATACGTAACTGAATTCCAGCACATCAG
>NW_020270818.1:0-9574 GCF_002803265.2 Melanaphis sacchari
AGTGCTTGTACCACCGCTTGGGCACGCTGAGCACGCCGGACGGCCGCGCGCCGCCCGTGATCTTGCCGTACGCGTATAACCGGATCACGGCGTCCGGCAACCGGGTCCCGTCCACAGACTTGAGCAGCAGCGGTACGGCCACGAACGCGAACGTCATGCCGACGAACATGGCGTTTACGGCGTCCATCGTGTGTGTGTGTGTGTGACGGAGCGGCGGTGGGACTATATACGCCGTGCGACGACCGCGGTCGACGTGTGCTTGCGGGCGTCCACCCGGTTTTTCGCTCTTATACGCCACGCTCCATTTCCTACCTCCGCCTCACCGCCACCGCCTCCGTCGTACGGTGCGGCGGTCGCCGATTACTCGTATCGCGTGCCTCTGATTTTCTCGACCCCCCCGCGGCGGCCCCTCGTCACGGGTTAATCGCTGCGACGGGTTTATTTTGGTCGTCCGTGACGAGGTCGCCGCGTGCCCGTTCACACGTGTCGTCGGGTCGTAATTTTTTTTCTCACACGCACCCGATATATCCGATGCAGATTAAATTGCAACGCGTTCGAGTTTTGAATTCACCTTATACCGATTACCAGTACTTGTGGCGGGGCATAGGTACACGGTTATGGTTGTAATAATAAATCTAAAATCGTCCCGTTTGAAAGGAACGCATTACGATTACACTACGTTGTAGTGCTACGATAAGTTTAAACAAGTATGTGCAGTGAGGGTGTCGTCGATCTCAATTCCTTAGCCCCCCCCCCCCTGAATGATATCCCCTAGAATTTTTTTATACGGCTTGTACTCGTGGGCGAGTACGTTTTACGAAAACGCGAAATCATTATGTATTCCGTTCGGTAATTATAAATTAATTGGGTCGAGTTTTTCGAGTTGATATAAAAATAATTTTATGATATTGTATTTAATCGGTTTCCCACACGCGGTCGTTCTCATCGATTAAAAAGCGTTTGTGTTCCGACGAGTCGTGTCCTCTGTGTCCTCTGTTTCGACGGCACACAAGTCACAAGAGTGTGATGACGACGGTAGGTATGAGAAAAGTTTACGTCAGCCGCACGCGTACACCATCTAAGCATAATTATATAATATGCTATAATGGTATGCCGCGGGGGCGGTTGCACGGCAATCGATCCGTCTACGGCGGAAGTCTGGGGGAAATCAAAACGTCGAGTCGGTTGGTACGGTACCTACGACGACAACGACCTGTTTTAAGGAAATCCGTTTCCGCGCACAACTCGCGGTGTACGAGTATTAAAAATATGACATATCGGTGTGTACTCATATTATCATTAATACATAACGTGTTTGACGATTATAAAATCATTTTCATCGCGTAACGCGCTTGCCGTTTTCGCGGTGACGATACCGACTGACATTGCAGAACGGATTTCCAACACATAAAAACATTCTGTTATGTATTGCATATGCTGCAGGTATAAACTAAAAATAACAATGCGATTATAGAGCGGTTGTCCATCTCAGACGGTGGTGAAAAACCCTGGCAAATAGCCCAAAATCGTCTTAGTAATTTATCATTTTATGTGTGTGTTTTTTCGTTCTCCTCGGAGCGTCCCACCCCCATAACCATAAATGATGTTTCTCCTACATCTCTCCTCTCTAGTGCATTGCCACATTTATGCCACCGTATGTTTATATATACGTACATATATATTATGTACGGCCCCGTACTAATTTCTTATTTTTGACACACGTTCTTCTCTACGAATAGTAAAATGTACCTTACTTTCCTCACCATCGCGGCGTGATTCAATGTGCCGAACACTGAGCGCGTGACCGGTTTAGACGTGATTTTTTACTGTTAATTTGTATACAAAAAAAAAAAAAAAAAACGGATGCCGTCGTCCGGTGTACCGGAAATTTAACGAGTACAGCATCATTTAGACGTTCCTGTTATCCGCGTGTAGTTATTAATTTTTTTTTTGTATTTTTCGTTTTTAATTCCGTCACCACAGGCTAGATAGAAAACGCGACCGAAAAACGTCGAAAAACTGACAATTAAATTAAATAGAACCACTCGGTTTTTTTTTAACTTCCTATACCTATATATATACATATATATATTATACTATAAATATAAACTTGTTCACGACGCGAAGGGTAATATTTTATTTTCGGCGGTCCAATTAGCAACGCTGAATGAAACCGAGTGGATGTTTATTTTTTGTGTATTGCATCTGTTTCGGAGGAAACACAGAAACAAATAATAAAAAAAATAATAATAGGAACACAAATTAACGAAACAACAAATACGTTATTACATTGACCATGTTTACTTGCCAGTCGCTGTTCAATCGTGTATCCGAAATACGACCAGTCCCAAGTTCAGTGTAGTTCATCGGAGGAAAAATAGATTTTAACACTATTAAAACTATATAAAAACTCCCATCACAATACGTATTTGTATATAATATCTATGTATCCATAATACACTGTATTCTAAATTGTAAAAATACTTGAGAGACCTCTTGAGAGAGCTTTATCAATTTAACGAGTAATACACTTAGTAATTATGATGCTGTAATTGTTCATACGGTAGAATGTTGACTCAGTTTGTCTAATATATTTTGAGGTAATCGGACGAAAACTTAAAGTAAATTTTAAAAATAAAGACACGAGTAAGATATTGTTTTTTTTCTTGTCGAAGATTTGTATGCAATATACGCTAACCCCATCTTCCGGTTAATCAATTTGTGCTGAAACGACGCTATACGCATTTATTATTACTATTAAATGTTGTCTGGTGGGGTTGTAAACGCGTCCGCGACAAAAGTATAAACACAATATTAGTGCGCTTATAACAGTCCCCCCTCATCTTGACTGAAAAAAAAACAATATTATATTACGTATTATACATTTGACGATAGATATATTATTAATGTATAGCTTGAGACACACTTAGCGTTAGCAAAGAACGTTTTTTTGTTTTCATTTTAAGTGATACTTGTATAACAATATTGTACTATAATTTATTATTTATTAATTAATTTTTCAATTACACGGGATTCGCTGGAATCGATAATATATATCGTATCATTATATCACTATTTACTGTCGGTAATAACATAATATTACGCATTACAATCAAATGCCTCCCTTGTGTTTATTACTCCGTGAAGTGTAATATATTTATAGTTGATTTAATTTTTTTTTCTACCTAAACATTATTTACTTTGTTCATTAAGCGCGTTATTAATGAGAACCTTTCCTGCGAGTTATAACAAACTATAGTGTTAAAAATAATAATCAATATTGAAGAACTCCGAGTGTTGCGTGTGTATCTGTAGTAAATGGTGTACACTGGATGCAAGAGTTGAAGAAGTTTTTTTTTTTCGAACCATCAAATTTAAACTGTGTTATCCCGCCGCAGTTTTTATCTGTAATCTCATAACAAATTCGAAACGTTTACGTGCCTCTACAATTTTTATTAAAGTTATTCAAGATTCACACTTTTTGTATTTTAATATTCTGCATCTGAAAATATGTATATTTGTATTATTAACATAATTTTATTCTCCTTAGTAAACGACTTTTTACTTTATTTACCCCTAATAAGTGTATCTTTATCGAAAAAAAGTTTAATTTACATGCTTCAATCTTTAAGGGGAGAAGAAGCATTCTTTTTTAAACTTTGTATATGTAAATATAACGTTTTTGTTCGAGTTAAGTTATTTTATAATGAAAGTTTTCAGTTGAGTTAATTTCAAGATATTATTGTGTGTCTTACAACGTTTATTTATTCCATTAAAAGGGCGTTTTAATTTTCCCGAGGTTTTTAAAGTCTTTCTGCGGTAAACTATTTAAAATAATTATACATCCGTTATCATTTCCAAACAATTGTCATTTAAAAATAAATATTTATTTTTACAGCTATATTAATTTATATAATACTATATATGTCATTAAAAATACTTAATTTGTAGCAATTACAATCATATTAACATGCTTTCCAATTAAAATATAATTATAAATGGCAATGTATAGATGAATTAAGCAATTTTTTTTCATTCCCTTTATTATTACACAATATTTTTTATTTTACTACTGAGTTGAATTCACATTTTTATGAAAACTATTTATCAAATATTTTAAACGATTAATTTTTGCCTATTTTATTACCATAACAGATTATATATATTATATTTATTATTTATATTAAATCTTCAAACCATTAATATTTATAACAATGGAAATTTACGGTATATTTTTTTTCATTTTTTTATTTTTTTTTTTATCAATATTATTATATGAACCTACGTGTTTATACTTTGTGCAGTCATGCTTTGACGCTTTGTCATCGCTATGAGAGCAATTTTATTTGAATTTATTTTCCTAGTTAATAACTGACGTGTGACACATGGTAGTTACTACTGCACTCCAGTTTTTAAGAAATCGTGTGATGGGTTTCCGTGTTTTATTCCTATACCTATAATATATACGTATTATATTGTTGGTAACGAGTAAACATTTCTTTTCATAGATACTCAAAACCTAACATAAACCAATAAGCTTAAAGTTTAAACTCTTATTTATATAATATATTAGTGATTATATTTCATATGATAAAAATGTTTTAACTACAGTATATAGTATTAAGGAATCTGAAAAATAAAATAAATTCAATTTTTTATTATTTTTCGTGTAGGTATACACATTAGCATAGTATATTTCGATAACCATTATATTATAATTGATATGGTGTTTATAATCAATGTCATTTTTATAATGAAAAAATGTATTGTTATTGTTTTCAGTTGTCGGAGTTGGAAAAACGTGTGCTGGAAGCGGAAACAAGAGCCGTGGAAGCGGAAGGAAAAGTGAGTAACGTAGTCAAACTTAGTACTATATTAAACGGACAAAGTGTTAAATTCTATTATCGATTTATACCTAACTTAACTTGTACATATACACTATAATGCGTTTCATTATCAAACGAATTTAATTTAAAAGTAAACGCACAGACCGTTCATGTGTTATTGGATTTAAATATGTTGTTGGGAGGGGGCTTAGATTCCACTTTTTTCTATTACTAAATACCTATATTATGCTTATCGTGTATCATATTAAATATGATTAATATCAGTGATACGATTTTAGAATTCTATAATTTTATGTTTACTCATCCATGTTCTGCCGAACTATAGTAATTCGTGTATTATTATAATATGTAACGATTAGACCAAATATATTATATTCGGGTAGGTTTGCAAGACAGCGATTTATTATATTTTAATGATGGTATTATATTCGGCGGGTATACAATTGATGTCGAAAACATCCAATATGTACCTGTATAGTTATTAATTATATTACGTTCGATTCGTGCTAGTATGCTACTACAGCCTGGAGTATATACAATATTTATTTAATTCCGTAATATACAATAACGTGGGCCGTCGGTACATGTTATAGTTAGGTCGATGTTTCCGAAATATATATATTATTGTCCCTTGACGTGTTCACATGTCAAATATACAAACCAAATATTATTTCTACTCGGTAAAATAACAACGTATATAGAATACAATTTAATATTAGAATGTCTGTATTACTATTATTATTGTGTGTTGCAATTTTCAATAGGTATAATAAAGTAGAACAAACAAGTAAAAAAAAAATATATATATATATAGGAATAAAACTAAACAAACATTATGGCTATAATATTATTATCATTATTATTGTTTTTTGTTTTTTTTTTTTTTTTATATTAATTATTATATTTTAAAATGTGGTTCTCTATAATAGTTTGTAGAACAATTCATTGGTAAAAAATATAAAAAAAAATGTGTATAATAACGTTAATGTATTATAAAACGATCTTAACAATTTGTTATTACACAGAACTCTAAAAAAAAAAAAAAATGTTATCGGATTGGTCACAATATAAGTTTATTATAAAATCAATACTACACCCCTCCCTCTATATTTTTCTTTCTTCAAGTGTAGGTTTATAGTTGTACGATATTATTATTACTTATTAGTTATAAAACTATCGTTTTCAACATGGTGAACCGTAGCAAACCATGGAATTATATATATAATTGATGATGGACGCTGCCGCAGTTATATCATGGTTTTCCATCACAAATAACCACTACAATTTATGGGCGATTGACAACGAGTTTAGTTATATCACACTTTGTTTTATATTATACATTTACACTTATATATATATATATTGTCTACGTTGCAATGCTATAGTATTATTTGCTACTCAACTCTTATTTTCAGGTTACTAGGTCGTTGCTACACAGATCTATATAATATAATACCTTCACATGAATATATAAGAACCGATTCCATTGACACCGTAACACCATAAATAATATTTATTACGATCACGTATCGTTTAGAGATCTCTACCAGGTTTCAGTCCAAAGAGATTATACGTGTTTGTCGTCTGTTTATTTTATATGAATCGTATAATCGGTTCGTATATGAATTACAAAATAGGATAGGTAATATCGTTTTTTAATATGAGGTTGTGAGTAAAGTGCACATTATGCAATAATTTAAATTATGATTTACAATCTGGATTGTTTTTTTAAAGAAAATATTTTCATAAAATTTGAGTACATAAGACTAATTAATTTTTACCGGATATTTGTAATTCATTTAAATATGCTATAACTCGAAAACTATGTTTAGCTAACATGATTCATTAATTGTTTACGAGTCGTCGAATGAATGAATATGTAATCCTTACTCATTCACAATTAATCATGAAAGGTACACAGTGTATTTAAAAATTTAAAACTTTATATCAATACCTACTACATATAACATGCATTTTATAAGAATGTTTAAGCGTGTTCAATTTCTTATAAATTATATTTTAAAAACAATTACTAATTACTAATGAATTTTTAACAAATACATTACAGAATTAATAATGATTATTATAAAATCGTTTTTAAACTAAATTTAATATAAAAACCAAGTAAAATAATGTTAAGAGTATAATACATAATTTATAACTGCAAAAATCATATGAAGCATTTATACTTTAAATAGGGTTATTATGACTTACATTTTCGTATACCTATCTAGATTTATAAATATTTATTACTTACTTTGCTTTAATTGATATAATCAAATCATTTTGTTACGCATCGTAATATTAAACAAAATAATGCGATTCATAGGTATACTATAATATTTAATTGGTTAAAATATGAAAACAAATTATATATGATTATACTTTAATTAAATAAACTTATAAATGAAACAATTCAAATCAATATCCAAATACCGATCCAAATAATTTCCATCAGTAATTTAATATTATGAATTTTTGAAAATGAATAGTTAGTTATAGTGAATGATATAGATAAGTAACACGAAATTATTATTAAAACTACCGATAATTATTATTTATTTTCATAGGTATATGACCGTTAATATAATATAATTATAATAAAAATAATATAGTATGATATTTTGGTGTTATTTACCTTATTACAACATTTACAGATAATTAAATGTATTATTCTATCACTTTATTTAAACTTATAATATAACTGTAACTAATTACTGGTTCGAAATTCAATTGAATAAATTGAAATACTCTGAAAAATATTTTGCTTTGACATATGAAATTAAAAATATATGTTTTGATTGAAAAAGTAAAAAACTTAAAAATGTATTATGCTAAAAAAAAATAAGGAATATAATTTATATTTTAAAAAAGTTTATAACTTTTCAAAATAATGAGTTAAACACTTAAATTGATACCATATTAAATAGCATTACATATATATTTATATTTTATACCGACAGGTATGTGCAGAATATTTTAATTTATACATGATCATTTACGGTGAACTCTTTAAATACAAGGCACTGTCGATTGTCGAAATCTTGTCCGCTATTTTGAAGTAGGGGTTTTCATTGAAGGATGTTTTCGTGTAAACTGCAACTTCTGGTAGAACAATATAATAGAACTCACATCCATCGGTATAGCGTTTTCACACAGTTACCCTTAATTGGTAATTTTCAACTTATAATGCGTGCTGTAGTCAATATCACTACAATATCTCGACATGTGACAGTTTAACATAATAATACGATGTCGTCATTAATTGGTCAGATACCATAATAGTGTGAGATGCTTGTCACGTGCCACTCACAGCATTATCGACTATAGATTATACCTACTTTATTAAAAAAAAATATTTTCGATCTAGGTCATACGGCGATTATAATATCATACGGTTTCTCATTGTGTTGACGGTTAAGACATTTTTTTTTTTTTACCTTGGGTGTCCGTCGTAAATAGTCTATAGAAAAAGATGTTTGAATTTATTATTTAATATTTTTCTTCTTTTCTTTTTTATAGTTTGCAGATATTACATAAAATTATTATTATATAGCTTATACTTAGCATACGTATTTTTAAATTCCATTCATAGTGAGGAAAAAATATTGTGATTGTTACCTGAGAATATGAAGTGTACGAACTTTCAGTAAACAATATTTAGTTTAAAAAAAACATTTGAATGCTTTGAAAAAAAAATAATAATAAACTTTTACCAAACAGTTTGTTATTATATTCCATTTCGCTTCTCTCGTTTATACTTGTTATGATAATGCCTCCGTATAAATGTTTATATATGTTGCATGCTATCGTTTTTGTAATTAATTTAAATCCCGTGTATAATTTTATATAAATCCCTACTTTTACCCTCGATTCCCTCAGGCTATAAACCCTGAAGTCTGACCATATTCTGCTGTAATTACAGTTTGATGACATTTCATTGATTGGCTCATTATAAGACTGTCTGAATGCAATACTAGCAGATTCTGTCTACCATATAGTAACTAATCGGATTTTAAAATAATATTTTATCTTTATATTTTTTAATAATTGGTCATATAAAATATTCATTTCCTACCCATCATTTATTCATTATTATTGCTGCAAAACGAACAGATCAAAATATATGAATATTTATCATATTAATGTTTGTTTTATATGTTCAGTTATAAAATTCAAATTATGTGTTTATAATTATTCTACAGCTTAGTCAATTTGTCACTATGATTAAATTCAAAAACAGCCATTAAACTTTAAGAGGATGTCACACTAAAACGAGAACGTAACCAACGCTCCAGAGATGGCGTTGTGCGCTGTATTCGCCGCCCATCCACCAATCATCCCACTGCGTCCGCGTCAGCCCCATTAATATCTGACAACGTCACAATCAATCATCACGACACACGCCCGCGCATCAACATACGCCACCACCGTTCAACCGCCGACTCAACCTACACCCAACGCACAACAAACCACGACGAACACACCAACACACTCACACCACCAATAATGATACCAACACACATATCAAACCAATTACTAATTTAACCACCACAGACCATTCACACCAACCTGGCACCAACACTGAATAACTAACCAAACGTTACTACACAGAACTGAGAACAACCAAACGTCACCTTAACCGTCTGGTCAACCCCAACATCATCACAACACCATTTCACTTTCGTTGCCTGTCTCGTCTCAGCCACCAACCGAACCAGCCACCA
>NW_020270819.1:0-17244 GCF_002803265.2 Melanaphis sacchari
TTAATCAGCTATTTATTGAACCGCATGATTACTTAATTATTCAAAAATCAAAGCGTTTACTTTAAGTTTATTTTAGTCAATAATATACATTTATGCACGAAAAATAATTTTAAAAATTGCGATATAAATTTAAAAAAAATACACTAGTAAACTTTTAAATAATTTAAAATCTCTTTCTTCTTTTTAATCTTTAACTTTTTTTTCATAAAACATTTCTTCATAATTCGCTTTGAATGTTTTTGAGTAGACGCATCCAGGCGCAATCATTAATGCTACCAGGCAGACACAGGAAACCACACCAAGAACAGACTAACTAAATTAAAATAAATAGGAGGGGTACCTTTAATTTTGACATTTTATATTTGCATGGAACTTTTTTATAACTTTCTTACACAACGCCTTTTTTTTAATAAAATATTTCTGTTTAATATTAAATATATTAAATTAATTTTAAAATGTTGGTGTTTATTATTTTTGTCATTATTTTTTTAGTACATAATTGCAAGAAATTTTAAGAAATCTAATTTTACTAAATCGTTTTATTTTCATTTTCACGTGTATTGTGTTATTAGTTATTTTAATTCACACTACTTAAAAACGGATCCATGTTTAACATAATACATTAATAATAAATTATTACATAGTGATAAATATAATGTTTTGTTTGTGTTATTCCTATGCACGGTACGAATATACATTATACCTACATTTTCAACTACAATCAATCAAATGAATCTTAACATTCATTGTCCTATCTTGTATGCTGTCATCAAGAATATTCATTTTTTTTGTCTTTGTCTCTTCTGACGACTGCTGCATCATGCTGGTCGATTATGTATGAAGTTCAAATGAAAACTGTCTATATTTTGCTCTCTTTATCGAATTGATGTCTGGTCTGGTCTCGAAAAAAAGAAGAAAAGAAGCTAACGGAAGTATAATGTAAATAGTAGAAAGAGATATTCGTTCAACTCGCACCCTCACTTTCTTATCACTTCTATCTCTCTATCACTCTCTCGCCCACTGTATTTACATTATAGCGAACTCTGTGCGTTTGGGCGTTTCCGTAGCCGTCACGTTGTACGACCCATTACCAGAAAAAAATGTACAAAAAATAAAATTCATCACGCTCCAGCAAAGCAAACTCAATCCGACTACATTCCAAATTATATCTAATGGAAATATTTTCTTTTAAAATTTATCGTTTTAGGTAAATGAATGTCATAAAGATATACACGTTGTGAAATTCGATCAACTAATTGAACAAATTATGTAGTTGATGACATATTTTTAACTATTTTTAAATAAATCTCAACAGTCCATAATATCAAAACTGTTTCAATAATTTTAAAATATTAGGTAATTAAAAAAAAAAAATTGTAAATCCTCGTATATATATTTTTCTGTGAACAGTGTTTTGATTCGAACTTTTAAATATTACATTTTTCACTTATCTAATCTTATTAAATATTTTATTACAATCACATGTTTCATTCATATTCACAACTTTTTTTTTTTTATAATTGTTAAGTTGCAACATTCAAAAATATAGTTAAATAATTATCAACATTTAAATTTATTTATTATTGTAACCTCGCAAAACTCAATTCATTGTTAATATTGAACTAATTTTATTTTTATTTATGTTATGATGCATAAAATCGTTTTAATCATTTTTATACTTTAGGTTAATATTTAATCATGGCGCGATTATTTCTTATATGGTCATAAAATTAAAATCGTTTATTCGGTATCTTTAGTACTTAAGTAAAATAATTTTTAAAAAATTATACAAACTATCTAATATTACACATTAAAAATACATTATCAAACAGCACTGTATACAAGTCAGACTATAATTTGTTATTATAAGTTTAGTTGCATGCCCTAATTAGTTTAGATTAATACACAAAACTTAGTATATCTAAAGAGACGCATAATCTGAAATAAAGTAAAAATAAATAAATATATTTAGTTTAAAGCAATTCGTTGCTTTGATTAATATATGTCTGTCCTCTTTTGCTTGAAGAGTTAGAGCACAAAATCTATATTGTTCTTCCAGTATTATTTATTGTCAAGAAATCTGATTATATATTAAACCTTTAAATTCAACTACTATGTATCCATATATTTGTCTACGTCATATTGTCGTGTACCACAAACGTCATCCGAGTGTAGCGTCCTATAATCATTCATTGAACAAACGTGAGGTCACTGATTTATAAATTATAAATTATATCAAACTTGTACAATGTACATTTATTATAAACGTTCGTATAATTTATTTACTGACTTAGTACTTTATTAAACATAGTTGTTATTATTATTATTATTGTCATTGTCGTCATTATACATTTTTCAGTTATTACTGCTATTATGTACTACCTACCTGTATATTCTAAACTTGAAATCGAACAAAGTATGTTCAATTTTAATCTCAATTTTGATTTTTAACATCAATTTTTTCTGATTTAAATTTAAAATAATTCATTGGTTTTATAATCTTATGTTTATTTATTATTATTTTTTTTTTCTATACAAAGTATTAAGTATACTTAATATATTTAATTATAATTAAATTTCTATGATATTAATTTGAATTTCTCCCTACGAAAAACTTGTTATCTTTCGCTCTTTTCATACGTCCAAAAACTGCTGTAAAATGGGTAAAAAAAAAAAAATAATAGTTATTAGCTTATTACCTACTCCGTATGAAAAATACTATTAACTTATTGATTGTAGACTAACATTACTTAATTTTAAATTTCAATTAATTGTTTATTTCCATTTTAAATCGATTTATTTATAAAAAAAAAAAAAAAAAATTAAACGACTAAATTGATAAGAAATATCGTATTTAATTTGTTTGTATTTAAATATGTTTTGAATATAAAAAAAAAAAATTAATTTTGATATTACTTTTAATTTTACTTTTAACTACTTATTTGTTTCAATTTTAAATTGATTTTAAGCCTAGACAATGTTCTAACGTTACAGCCACGCCGTACGTAAGACGTTGTCATATTAATACATTTTTGTTTTTATTACCTAGCTATATGTACTTTATTCATTTTAACTGAATTAAACCAGCTCACATAATATTATTACGATATACGTGCACGTGTTTTCTTATATTAATAATATATGTTGAAATTTTTGTCTTTTATCATTAATGATAAAAAATATTTATATTTTCCTAGTGTCTTTAATAACATGCCCGAATAAAAACATATATCATGATTGCGGTTCACTGCATACATTAACATTACATGCGTGATAAATATTTATGCAATATTCATTCATTACTTAATATATGAAAATATATTGTTACAGAATTACTTATATTGTACTTAACGTGAATAATATTTTATTAGGTTAGGTTTAGCGGTTTTGTTTCATGAATCATAATTTATTTTTCTACTTTATATTTTATATTTGGATACAGAAAATAATAAATTTATAGTTAAGTAATCAAATACTCTAGAGTGTAAGGGTAGAGAACAATCACATTCATTCGACATTCTTGTTTTTTTTTTTTTATTTTAAACCACCATCCATTAGTGCATGGTGCATGTATATTGTATAGTTTATTTTGAAAAATATGTTTAACGTATTCTACTCTTTTCATTGTCATAAAAGCAAACGGGACCCACCAAACAGTGACGCAAGTATTCAAAGCTTCGAAAACATAACTGTTCAAACAACATGGGAGTTCTTTATTTAACTAGGAAAAAAATCGGCCATTGCCAATAGCAACGGTTTACTGACATTTCATTTTATGCGACAAAACTTGCTGAAATAATAATACATAATACATAGTGTTTTATACACTGCATGTTTTATAAAAATATGGTTTTTTTTTTTTTTTTCATCATAGCAGTTAATTAATTGAATTTAAATATTTTATTATACCTATAGTCACTTATTGCCTTCCAATTTGTTTTTATTAGATAATACAAGCTGGAAATGGTTTTACTGATTATTTGTCATTTGAATTATTATATTTTAGTGTTTATTAAATTATAGTGTCATTAATTTTTATTATGTATGATGTAGGTACCTATATATATTACCCATAGTTCGTTGTGTTGTTACTTATACCATTGATTTTAGAATATACGAGTATGTTCTTAAGTCAATGCTTATACTAGATTATATTATAACAATGCGTAAATTGTATATGTTGCATTGTACTTGACGAAGTCGAACCGTTTTTTCATATACTTATATTTGATTGGATTTTTGTGGATTAAATACATTATAGAATGAACGTAAATGCAATTCTGGTAACTGAATCAACTATAAGCAATCGTGATTAGACATTACTATCTAATAGGTTGGTAAACAATTATTTTTACAATGTATTTATTTATTTATTTATTTATTGATCTAACATTATTGATTATTATTTTAAAATTTACTGAAAGTAAAAAAAATGTCAATTATTTGCACATATGCTTGCTATACATAATATAATTACCATTAAAACTAAAACATATTAAAAGGCGTAATAAATTGATGAACCAAACATAACCAGATAATTTAATTTTGATCTTTTGTTGAACACGAGACGTTCATTAAATTTTATAAAAAAATTAAATTTTCTTCATTTTTAATATCGTATTCCTAAAATAATTTTTTCCTAAGTGTTTAAATGAACATAAATCGAATTTCAAACAAGTAATTAATTAAATATATGTATTTAATATTTAAATAAAAATAGTAAGTACTCACTTATAGTAGACTAACATTTGTGGTATACCCATTGAACTCTATATGATAACTGGAATGCTCACCAAGCAGTGTTGCCCGAAAGAGGATGTTAGAATGAGATAGCACATACTAATGGTGTTACTATCTTTGTCTTGCACATGGCGCTAATGTCTTAATTTCATATTTTACCGCGATATTATTTTAGTTTGGTTCTTAAAATGTAGTTGCACCTCATTATTTTTTTTAACTTCCACAAAATATTTTTTATTAATTTAATAAAATATAAATAATTAAATGATAAATAAATAGTTTATTAGTTTATAATTATAATTTAAAATAATATAACAAGTATTGAAACATGTTTTTTTGTAGACTTCTGCATTTTTTTGTCATATAAAGGAAGTAATAGGAAATTTTAAGTTGGGAATAAATTAAGTTGTAAATTGAAAGTTAGAAGGTTTTAGTTCATAACTCAAGCATATGAAATAACAACTGCATTTTTAGTAAAATAATATTTATTAAAATATAAACATAGTATTTATAATATTAATCATAATTGAAATAAAAGTGTACTTACGCTATTTACCTGGAGCTATATCTACTACTTACTTTAGATTGTACTTACTACTTTCCTAACTTAAGCTTAATATTGTAGATTTATAATTTAGGAAATATTAGTACTGGAAATATCCAGAAAAACAAAATCTGCAATACATTTTGTTATACTTAAACGCCAATGTCTACAAACTTTGTCTCTGTTTTACAAGTAGATAACATATTTTCATTATTTTGAACGGCTATTGTTGTGGTTGTGTCCTTAAAAATACATATATCCAACAATTTTATCAAAGAACACAAAATTCTTAATACATAATGGCCATGTAATAATATAAAAAATATATAAATACTTGTTTTTATTAATTGTATAATTTACTTACTTCTCGTTGCAGAATTCTCCTTTCTTTAATTTTTGGAGTTAAATGATTTGGGAAATCAAATACAGTTGGTACAGCAGATTTTATTAACATTTTTTTCCCACTTACAACTGCTGAATAGAAGTCAGTTTCATTGAAATGTAAACTACATAAAGTTGTATTGGAACTAGGTTTAAAATCTTTCCTTCGAACAGCATGCACCCATTTTTGAAGCCTCTCTTTATCTTTAAGAGGGAACCTTAAATATTAAAATAATAGATGTAAATCTGTTTAAAAATATCAATGAGTAAAATCAATAACACCATATAATAACTTAATACTAACTTGTGAAATGACAAGTCTTTTCTAACATCACTAGAGCTAGCACAATTAAAGGCACTACAAAAATTCACCATTTTAAGTCTTAACTGCACAGTAGGTACACACTATTTTAATTATTTTTAAAACTTTGAGAACGCAGAAGGCAGAACAAAAGTCAAAACGTTAAACGAACAACGAATTTAAAATGTATTGGTAATCAATTCATATAACTATGTGTGATAAAAAAAGATAGCAACACCATTCTTATCTGCTGTCTTTTTCTAACACGCTATCTCGGTTATGTTTACATTGGTCTTATGACTGGTGAGCATTCCAGTTATCATATAGAGTTCAATGGGTATACCTCTTCATTTATTTAACATAAATACTCAAAAAATACTCTAAAAAATATTTTGCTTTGAAATATGACATTAAAAATATATGTTATAATTTATAAAAGTAAACACTTAACTTTTGCATTATTTTTTGTAAAACGTTAGTATTTTTTTTAAAAAAGGAGTGTTTTACATTAACAAAATCACCCGGGCGTAGTGTAGATATAATATGATGTCATGGCTTCACAAATTTAACAGAATAGTGGGCAGAAACTGTATACTTATATATTAACTTATGATTAAACGGGTTATAATAGCCTACGTTCGCAACAGCTAACTTAATAATTTATAGTAGCCTATAACAGGTAGGAAATTTGTGAACAATTTATAATATAACTATTTAATAATAGTCAATATATAATATACGTATACGAGTTATATTTAAGTTATCAATGTAATATAATGCATATTTATATATTAATATACATGGAAAATATATTATTTATTTACCGAGACAGTAATTTTATGAATACTGTATTTATGAAAAATAATGTAATGAATAGAATAAGGTTTGGAAAATATACTTTCTAATTTATATTTATATGATAAAAGCACTCATTTCAGATTTATTTACTATTTTTTACTATTTCTTGACATCCTCGCGTCAGTCTATAGTTGCGTTACTTAATTACTTTAAATTTTAATAAATTTTACAATAAACTTGTTTTTAAATAATTCTCCAATTAACTACACCTCTTGTATTTTACCAATACACGGTCAATAATTGAACGATTAAGCATGCAACTAAATATATTATAAGAATCTGATATTCCATCTTAAAAAGCTACACCTAATTAGTGATAACTCTTCATATATAGTTTTAATTTTCTGACTTCAAAATCACATACGTTAAGACAATGTACCCTGTTAGTCTACATTTTTTAATAAAAAAAAATTAATTATATTTATAAATATTAAATTTATAAATTAGTAAATATAAATTATTAAAATAAATTTAATCTCCATTGTAATATTATTCAAAATTTGGTTTATATTGGTTCATGTTTTATTTTTTTTATTTTTAGTATGACAACGCTGTTCTATACACTCGTCTATTACTATATACTGTAATTGTGCCAAATTGTTATTATTTCATCGAATATTTATAATAACTCAATATGAATAAAACACAAATAATTTTCAAATTAAAAGAAAGTTTACATATCAAATAATAATTGAAGTTCTAGAATTCTGAGTATTCTAATTTTCCATTGCTCTAATGGAACTCTTAGCTCATATTTGTTGGTATCTATAAACAACTTCACAAACTTAACAATAACAAATATGTATAAGTAGAATTTTTGTAGAGTAAACCTGTTGAAAAAATATAATATATCACGTTATCTGTGTATCAAAACAATGTTACTAGCTAACGGTAAAACACGTTTTGGCGTAAAAAAATAAAATCAAAGTTTTTTTTATAATTTTGTCATGATATTTGCGCATTTATAAAGTCAATATTACGGTGTTACGAGATATCGTCCATTCGGTAAATTGCGCGTCCTGCGTATAAAGAATAATGTCACTAAAAAAAAAATCTATTTTGGAGAGACTAACCCAGAGAACTCATTCGGTTCTTTGATTAATTTTAGTGATAGTTTGTCAATGTCGAATAAGCAAGGTTTTAAAACCAAGTTTTAGGGTTTTTAACGTTTTATCACAACTACCTGCTGTATGATTAAATAATTCGATTGAATTATATTTTCAACTATTATTTGTTCTAATTTATCATGTTCATAAAAATATTAAATTATGACTAAACACTCGAAACTTAAACACCGGTATTTTCTCGATAACTCAACGGTCCAATCCAGGCCTGTTGTTTTTGCAATCCGGCATTAGTCTTATATTATCTCTAGTTGTACAGACACCACAACCACCGCGCAATGGCTTATATTATTATATATATTATAACAATTTATTATTATAAAAATAATACGAAACACACACCGCGATGTTTAAAAACACGACATATAAAATAGCTTGAAAATCGTATCGGAAAAGTCAATAGTGCGCTCGGCGTAAAACCGTGGCGTCGTCAACGTTCATGACACAGTTTTCGCGCGGGGTCAGAAGCCTGTGAAATTCAGTATCTACTCCCTCATTCTTTCTCCCTCCGTCTCTTCAAACTATGCTTTTGTCTCTGTCTCTCTCCAAATCTCTCACCATCCGGTTGTACGCACGTTAAGAATTACTCGGTAGAGCTTTTTGAACGTTTACGACTATCACCGCCGCGTCGCGGTCGTAAACGTCTAGCAGCGCGATCCACGGAGACCTCAGTCCCCACAGGAATTTAATTATAACCGTCGGAAAAACTAACGCGCGCGAGCGCGTATGTGTGTTAGTGTACAAAGTAGGTCGTAACTCGATTGCGGGTAGACTTTTTTTTTTTTATTTAATTTTTCTTCAGCTTTTTCGTGTTTTGTTTCCACGAGTGTTCTTACACATATACGCGTGCTAAAAAAACACACTTATTGTCTTTATCTGCACCTTATACTACTGAAACGTAATATAATCATGTACTGCAGCACTCTAAGTCGACGTTTCTCTATTTTTAGTATATGTCGGAGACACAAAAAGATAGACCCAAGGATAGTGAGAGAGAAAAATGTTTCGAATAATACCATTCGGTTGTTTCGTACTTTATTTCTTTTCCTAATAATAAATCTCAGTTATTATTCGCACCAACTTTAGTGTGATAATATAGTGGTAGTAGACAGTTGTAGTAGTAGTAGTATACATTTGCTATATCTTTATATTACCTTGCGCGTCTACCCTACCGGATTAAACAAAGCGTATGCTTCTCTATTTTATCTGCGTTATGTATGTTTATGTGTGTGTGCGTGCGTGCGTTTACAGTTAGTGTATCTCCACCTACAAGCTGTATATTTAGCTCTGCTATATTTTGAACGGCCGAGTTTTTCGTACAGAATTGTTACACGAATATAATGGGGTAAATTTCTATCGAGTAATTTTAAAAAATCGATTTATTCGGAAAACAAAAGGTTCGTTTTTGGTTTTGAGAGGTACCTATATATAGTGTTAGAGTATATACGTTCTCATTTGCGGCGTGTGAGTTCAAGTAAAAATGTACAATTGATACTCCTGCGCCCAAGTGTCGTCTGCCTGCGGCGTAAGAGATGGAATAACAACAAAATCAACGAGGGAAAAAAAAGCAAAAGTGAAAAAGAAACAGACTCTGCCGCGTTAACTAATGGCTTTTAGAGCCCACCCACCGCCACGCCGTTGTCTATACCCGTCGTTCATGTCTAGTGAGAGCTGAGTAAGACAAAAGGTTTAAAGTGAAACCATGAAAATGTTGGGATTTGATAAATGATCTGCATGACGATTATACAAACATTGTTCCAAGTTTTGCCGGTTTCGTATCTATAATTCGTGTGTGTGTGGGTGTATAGCACAAAATATAATGTATATATGATATACTGCTACAACTTTTGACGCCGTCTTAATGACGTCGACTGGGTATTGAAAAATGCGCAATATATACTACATAGTTTTGTTTTAAAACAACGTCTGCTCTTCTCTCGTCTATAAAGATACGTATCATGATTTCTGAAAGTTTCTCACCCTTTTTCGTTGAATACGTCTCAAGTGGCACTTGGTCATTAAAATTGTAAATTTTTTCATCGTGGATAGCTGCTGATTCTACGAATGAGACTTGCATTAAGCAACCCCTCTCACGACTCACGAGTCTGATTTATTTTTATTTATTTTTTCTACTATTAATTTCATTACCTTTTCTAACAAAACAAACTCAGTAATAACAATAGGTATGTAAATTTGAGAAGGTTATTTTTTTTTAATATTTAACCTATTTAACCACGACAATAAAACAACTAAAACCTTCACTAAAAGTTGAACTTTGATGTCCCTGATATTAATTAGATTCTTAAATATATATTATTAATAAATCTTTAACACTGATGATAGATTTTGGTAGAAGTATTCTAGGTATTTTGGGAGAAAAAGTGAAAATTCTTTTCAGTTGGATTTTTTGTATACATTAACTTATCACTGAATACAAATTGAGAACATTCGTTAATGAGATCCATTTGAATAGATTAATTTTATAGCAGAGCCAGTTTTATATATATTATATTTATTTTACTGAGGAAAGGGGTTGTTAAAATTAATACTGAATTTACACTATTTAATATTATCAATCAAACTCAAATGGATTAATATTATTCGTATATAATTTCAAAGACTTTTTTAGAGAAATTAAATTATTTCAAATATGAATGTTAACTTTATGTATTATACATTGTGCTTTAATATTCATCTCTTTTTAAAGTTTTTGAAATATGTTTGCTCACTGCATTTACTAGGTACTAATATAAAGAGTTTGATGATAATTTTCAGTCGTTAAAAATAATTACGTTAAAACTAATTAAATGCATTCTCGTGGTTGTTTGAAATTAAGGTGTAGTTTTTTAAAGTAACACCAGCAAATTATTTTAATTTGTCGAGAAATATTATACATCATTATTAATCATTCTTCAAGTACACTCCCCTCCCCTTTAGTCACAAGAATTTTTTTTACGCCTAGAACGTGAAACTTAGAGTTTTTAACTGAATCGTCAGTCGTTTAAGTTGATCAAAATACAAAAATATCAGATGTTACGCCTCAAGTATAGAAACTATTTTTTCCAAAGAAAATCATATTATTATTATATTAAAAGTCCGTTAACTCTTCGTAGCAATCGATATATATTTTATACTTATATATACATATATTATAATGTCATTTGTTTTCACTTGTAGATAATAAACAAAATAATATGAGAAATCGATATAGAGTTAAAAACAAAAAAAATAAATATTTTCGGCATTATAGTAGTTCGAATAGATAAGGTTGCCATTTGACGATAAGAGCGTGTAAAACAAACAGCATTTTTGACTAGTTTAGTATAAAATATATACATGTTTATACTTTATTATGTAACAGAACCGATAGGAAATTATTTTGATCTTTCGGAGGTGTATTTCAACGATGTGTTTTTCGATATTAAAAAAAATAAATGCCTTTTCCAAAGTGACGTGTCGTTGACGTCTTATCCGGTTTTTCGTGGCCCGCCGCATATACGACAAAGATTTATCTCGGATCTATTTAAAGACAAGTCTTTCCTCATCTCTCCACCTTCGGGCGACGCGATCCACTAAAACAAATTAAAGGGCGTCTCCTTTTTGGGGTAAGATTAACGGCTCTCGATTTACGCGCGCCCGCTTCCGAATAAATATAAAGTATTTGTATATATGCTATGTATATAACTCCAGCGGTGACGGCAATTCGTATCAAATTCGTATACTGTCTGTTCTTTTTCTCCTCTTCCTTGTTTTTCCATACCATCACCACCTCTGTACCACTGTTATCGCCACCTTTCCCATTGAATAAAATTGCGTCTTAAATTTATTATCACTATTACTGGTTATTTTTTTTATAACAATATGTTCAATATCGACGGACTTCATTGCTGTGCCTGAAACGTAAGTAATGAATGCCATTTCCTTTTTTGTTCCTAAGCGGTATCTGTTTTGTTAATAACGCGAAATTGTGTAATACGTTATTTTTATTATTTTTTTTCATCCTCCCATTAGAATAATATTGGTTTATCGAATTTAATATTTCTAGTTGTATTTACTCAACAAAGCGTGGGGTTACATACTCGTATAATACAGTGCGTAAACACTAACTATGTGATGTGTATGTAGTTTTTCCATCTCGAAAATAACGCATATCCTATATTTCGTATGATAGACGTATTTGTCTGTGTGTGTGTGGATGTATTCTATATATTGTTATATAATATAGTTTATATACGTATAAGTGTTATTAACACTTAAGTTGTTTATTGTGTACGACGAGGTTTTACGAAGAAATAATAATATTATCATTTTCTATTGACGTCGATGCGACGGTTTTCTACTATGCACGTATACACACGCATGCACACGCTTATACATTTGTTTTGTGTAAATATATATATATCCTTTTCAGAGTTATGACAGTCGTGAATCGCCGAACAATTTCTGCAAACGTGCCACGAATAAAAAATGTACGTGTGCTATAATACGTCCAGCAAAAATACTCTCTCGAGTTTTGACCCCCGAGCAATAGTTTATTTTTCGACACTCTTCCGTCTAACCACTGACTCGGGGGACACGGCGCACGCCAATTGTTGTTATTGTTGTACCGTAGTAGGGACTCACCTACGTGTATATGCGTACGTTTATGTATACTACTGCTTATTGTGTACTTACGAATATCCGTTGAACCGATAGATCACAAAGGATGGGTGGTCGACGTGTTTACCGAGCCTTCGTAGCTGATAAACGACATCGGACGCACGAAAAACGATAGTTTCTTCATGAAACAAATCTGAATACAGTGACCTACTACTGTGAACGCCAAATTTTTACGCGTTGCGATAAATGTATATTATGATTGCTCTCGCAGATGCTGTTTAACACTTATTTAAAGTAATAATTTGCTAAACATTTTCGCCGTATTTTTAAGTATAAATGTACTTAAAAATCAGAGATTTTTGTAGATATATAAATTTTTGTTTTTCAAACGTGAAATTTTTTGATAATTTTGGCGTAGTATTAAAATCAAAAATTGAACAAATATAATTTTTGAATAATTGAATTTTTTAAATCAAACATAATAAGTCCATGAAGACTTGTTTATAATAATATATGAAGACTATTGCGATTTGAAAATTTTAGTCAATATTTATAATTTTTAGAAATGCTCTAAGCATAATAAATGTACTAGATTCAATATTATATCTATTTTATAATTTAAAAACAGACATTTTTCTTACCACAAACATACTGCTTAATAAGTATCTATTAATATTCCAAAAATTAGAATCAAATAAATTCTTGGTTAAAAAAAAATATGTAGAAGTGAGTATGTTTGGTGAATATCCAAACTATATGTCAATGATAATTATCTTTAATAACATGTTACCTATATATTATAATATTATTTATAGTTATACGAAATGGTGATGATCTCCGATAAACAATTTCGGTATTATATAGGTATACCGTTTATTTATTTTAACCGTAGTGTGACATTAACGCAATTATGTGTAAGTGCATTTCGGGTAAAACGTTCGTTTATTTTTTTGATTGTTATTAGTTTTTATATGTAAAGTTTGAGTTTATAATTTTGTGATCAATACGTGTTATGAAGACGTATGCGTACTTCCTTGTCTACGTGTATCTGTATTATTTAACATACAGCCAATTTGTTACACAATGAAATCAATACATTTAAATGATATTATAATTTTCAAGTTGTTTTAGCTCATTAGATGTCTCTTACGTTGTGATGTAAATAACTTTTAACCGAAGTTTATACAACATCATAAATAAACATAATATTTCTATGTTAAAGTTGTGTCTTGTATAATTTTAATTTGATATTGATTAGTTATTTTAATTTTGCTACATTTATCGTTGCAGTTTTTATCTTATGCCAATTTTCATAGATGTACCTTATTGTACATATATATGTAACATTTTAATTGATTGAAATCAGTAATCTTGGTTTCTATAGTTCATGAAAAAGTACGATTATTTTTTTCCAATATGACCAATGACTAGTTTT
Organism: Melanaphis sacchari; assembly: GCF_002803265.2. NCBI lineage: Eukaryota > Metazoa > Arthropoda > Insecta > Hemiptera > Aphididae > Melanaphis > Melanaphis sacchari. Next base: position 13,983 of record NW_020270819.1, read on the forward strand.
TTACCACTATTTTAAAAGTGTAACTAACTATCCAACTTATGAATTCTGATGGTAGACCAACACTTTGCAGAGTACCCCGTATATCTTTAGCTTACATAAACTTTAAGTTTTTATAACCCATAAAATAGTCGTCTGAATTTAAATGTTTATGTATCGATACACTCAAAAAAACGTTCTACTTCAGAATTAAAAATTTAAGAAACTTTAAAAAATGTATTTTATTTTAAAAAATATCAAAGAATATTATTTAAAAAAATGTATAAAAAACGTTAGTATATTTTGAAATAATGATTGTTATTCGATAAAAAAATCACTCAGTATATGCGATTTACACTAGTCCGCTTATTTAAATGATATGCATAAAATGTATACCACTATGGCCACATAAGGGTTATGTACTGGATTATTGTGTTTAAACTTAAAGTATTTATTAAAATTGTTCATAAGTAGGTACCAAAATAATTGTGTTATTATATACAATCAACATCGTATACAATTTTATTGTGTCTATTACACTTACACGTGTACATCGTTGCTATAGCTACCTCGTATTACAATATTATATGTTATGCACTGTGTTCGATAAGTATATAACAGAGTGGTTTTTATATCCGAATAATCTAATCATACAGAAATTGGCTTGTATAACCAAATGGTCTTGGCGATTCGGTCAACCAGATCTATCTGAGCGTATTATCTGTTGTTTAAGCTTACAGTACTTAAACATGATGTTAAGTTAAAACGCAATGGATATGGTATTTGTTCGCTGTATTTACGCCGTCTGCAGTTTGTTTTTACACAATAACAGCGCAAGTATCACGGATTTTCATGTTAGCTGCTTCAAAATGTCGTTGAAAGAGGAAAAACCCCCATAGTGACAATAATCACTGAATCATTGTGTTTTTTCGATGCGTCTTCTTGATGAATCGATTATTTTACAAAATGCCATTAGGAAATGTCGTCTTCGTTATATTCGTAAATGGCAGATTAAGATAACAAATCTTATGTGACGTTTTCTTAATTTTAATCGTTAAATAAATTATACCTAAAAAGACACGCCTGCAGCAGTATCTGACGTTTGATTAAAATTGATAGACGCCGAATGAAGTAAGAATTACTTAGATAACGAAAGCAACGGTCCGGTCGAGAATGTTAACCCACTAATAATATTATATTAAGTTTCTTTAGCAAATGTCATTTTTTTTTTAACCGATTCTCTAATCACCATGCCATTATTTACTCAACCTCTGCTGTCGCTTGTAATAATAAAATTAATATCTCTGTTTAAAAATTCTGTTTTTCAGAATTTTCTGTTAAGATTTTCCGAAATCATAGTAATCTATTTATATAAGCAACTTGAGTTAATATATATTTTATACAAAAAGCTATTTTTTTACTACTATAAAAAATTCATATAAAATATGATTATATAACAAAATAAAAGGCCCTAGAGGTATAATATATTCTCATTATCTGCACCGCTTATAATAATAATTGTAAACGCTTCTTCTTATTATTAACACTGCAGTTCAACCATTTTTATTCACAAGTTATACTTTTAGTAAAAGATTTATCATGATATATGTATTGAAATTCAGTATTGGTATGTATATGTATAAATAGTTTATGTAACAACCATAAAGATCTCATATGATGTGTATAGATTGATTGTATAAAGTAAATTAAGGTAAATAATTATTTTGTGATATTCAATTGATTTACAGAATAATATATATATACATAATCATTATTTTATAAATTCAAAAAATTAATTTAGAAACTGATTTACAATTTAATTGTATTTTAAAATATATAGGTACATAGGTAATTATATATAAATACAGGTTTTTAAGTAAGAACGGCCTTATGCCTTGATCATTTCAGATTATTCTATAGCTATAAAAACAAAAATTAATTTGTTAATTTCCACTGTACAAATCTCAGTGCCTTTGTATTGTAGATGAATTAAATTTATAGATTAATTCAATGAAATTTCAATTGTATAATTATTATTTTCTTGCTCTGATATAAGCAGCATGTGTAACATATTTTATATTTCGGTTAATCTCTTACTGAAATTAACGTAAGGTCGTTTTCGTTAGGAAACAAAAGTAAATACAAATACTGTTTGTTAAAGTAGGTAGGTAGGTAAGTAAATAAATAAATATATATATAAGTATATAGGTACATTAATGCGAACTATAAAACTTTTCTTTTATTTCGTGCCTTAAGTCCACTGAAGTACGCATATATATATATATATATGTAAGAAGTCGATGTGAATATATATTATATTAAAAACATTTTACAACAACAAATTGTAAACATTTTATGGAAGAAAAATATTTGCTTGCTTTTACTGACGCACAAACTATAAATACAATAATATTTATCATTAAATGTAAATATTTTTATAATCATTTGGAATTGCCAAAAATTGATATAATAAAATAGATAAACACAGAGTAATTCGCCAAGCATGCTCACCTCTTATTTATAAGCATATTTAATTACCACATTTTCAAATAGATTTTTTATATACACCTCCATTTTGCAAATTGTAACTTATCTCTTTTACTAAACATTTTAATGTATGAAATCGTTTCGTATATAAACTAAAAGTTAAACTAATAAATATTTTGTGTAATTAGAATGTTGGTATAAAGTAAGATAATACTTGTTTATCACTTGTATAACACCTGATAATATTTACAAATGAAATACCTACCCAGTGTTAATAATAGGTTAAGATAAATTACTATAATTTAAAAATCATCATTATATTTCTCATATCATCCAAATTAATAGGTTTGCATAGGATAATAATATTTATTACACTAACTTAAGTAATTCAAAAGTCAAAAACTACTCATTTGAATTTAAATATTATTATCACGATATTGTCTTTCATAAAGAAAAAAGACATCTGCATGAAAATTCACAGAGATTTTTTTTTTTTTTTGAAAATAATAAGTTGGTATTGCCTTCTTAAATTGTGTAAAAAAATCTAGAAACTAATTTGAAAATATGGTTTTTAAGTATATTAATAAAAATTTCAAAAATTTGAATTTGAATCAAATTGAAAAAAAATAAAATGGTATGCATGCTTGGTAAATCATCTTATATTGTGTAGATATGTAATATACGAAAATGAAAACTTCTCTTGCATTTTGTTGTTTCAGCAACTTTGAAGTTATTAATGAATCTTTCATGAGTATATATATATATATATATATATATATATATATATATATATATATAT
>NW_020270820.1:0-23607 GCF_002803265.2 Melanaphis sacchari
TAAAGAGCGTATTGCTAACTGTATAATCTTATTAGTTGCTTATATAAAATCAGTACGAGAAATATTTCAAACCTATGAAGATGCAGCAAAGAAAAATTTCTAGATTGTAATGAAATTCAGAATTTGAAAATAAAGAAAACGAAAAACATTTTGATGAATCCAATGATCTTAGTCATACATTTGATAGCTGAAACAATTTTAAAATTAAAACATTTATGTCATTTGACAATTTAATAGTTGAACTCAAAAAGAACTGCTTACGACATTATAATATATAAATACAGCTTTATATTAAAAATATGAACTAAGCCCGTTAGAAATACGTGAAGGTGCAAAAAAATTGAGAACTATCTATAAACAAGATCTAGATGAATCTTTTGAAAATGAATGTATTCATTTTCAAAGTGTAATAAAATTAGCTATCAACCCTCCTAAAACCCTATTAGACATGAGTACATTTATAAAAGACAAACAATTAGTAACAATTTTTCCATATGTTGATGTAGCTTTAAGAATGTTCCTGTGTAATTTGACCTCCAACTGTTCAACTGAAAGATCTTTTTCTACATTCCGTCAAATAAAAAATTATTTAAGATCATCTATGTCTTCAGAAAGACTTAATAGTCTTGCAGTTCTAAACATGAAGCTACTTTTACAAAGAGTTTAAATTATTCAGATGTAATAAAAACATTTGCAGCAAAACAAGCAAGAAAAAAAAATTGAAATAAAGATTTTATACAATACATATAATAGTATGTTATGTATTTATATAAGTATATTATCTATAATCCATTATTTTTTACATATTACAATATACTAGCTCAGGGGTCGGCAACCTTTTTAACCACACGGGCCATTTTTTTTTTCAATTGTTCATCAAGGGCCACATTAAAAAAAAAAAATTACATATTATGATATAATACTTATAATTGTATTGCTATTATGAAACGGTTAGATCAGATTTTATTTATAAAGGAAAAAGAATTATATAATATTGAAAATTATATGAAAAATGTTATTGAACAAAAGTAAAACACAAAAATTAACCACCTTTGTGCGGGCCATTAAAAATTGCTTTGTGGGCCGCGGGTTGCCGACCCCTGTACTAGCTGACCCGGCTAACGTTGTTTTGCCGGCTGCATCCGAATTGGTTCCCATACCTGAAAATTGACATCCGAATTGGTTCCCGACATTCCACGGAACACACATCCGAATTGGTTCCCGATATTCCACGGAACACACATCCGAATTGGTTCCCGATATTCTAGGTAGACAAGAAACTTTTTTTTTCGATCATGTTTTAAAAATCATATCAACAAAATTGCTTTTTTGATTTTTTGAATTTTTGAATTTTGCTTTAATATGAACTTATATACTACCTATTATACGATACACGTACGCCATAAACTAAGATAATATTATCTTAGTTCATGGCGTACATATAGGCAGATAGTTAGATGGGCAGCTATATGGGTTTATAGTTATACCGTTATTGCACTGCGATAAACATTTTCAAAAGGCGAAATACGATATTATTATACCATATTTCCCAACATTATAAATACAAATGTACAAAAAAAAGATTTAGATAAGAACTGTGTCGTGAACTAATCGTTGTTGTATTATATTGATATGGACGGATATTTAGTCGATACCTACTCGTTAGTCTATGCTGTTGTTAGTAGTGTACGTTTAGTGATAAATTTGTATTTTTGTTTCCGTTTAAGTATCAAATATGGAATTCATGTACAGTGAAAAAAATAAAAAACTTATTGTATTAGACGGTTTTAAATTTGGATTCCAAAAAAAATTGGCAGATGACATCGACCGTTGGACGTGTGTCAAAAGAAAATGTAAGTCGTATTTGAAACTAAATAATATAAATACAATTGTCGATAAAAATATAATACATAACCATCAAAAAGAAAACGATAAAACACTTAACAGGCAGAAATTAAATAACAGTTCAAAACGAAAAGCTATGGAAGTATTGCATGAACGACCAGCAAAAATAATTCGCTGTGAGTTGTTTAAATGCGACATTGAAACCCTAGATGCTCAAGATTTATGTAGAATTAGAAAAAATATACATGCTAGTCGGTGTAGTACAGTACCAACCTTGCCTAAAACATTGGATGAGACTCATAATATATTAAAAAATTATAATTTAATGACTAATCGGGGAGAAAATTTTTTATTTATTAACAGTGCAGAAACCAATATTATTGGATTTTCATGTGATAGCAATTTGAAAGTATTACGTGAAATGAAAACTGTGTTTATTGACGGTACATTCAAAAGTTGTCCAAAGCTTTTTTACCAACTTTTTACAGTTCACGGTGTAAAAAATAACCACTATGTTCCTTTAGTTTTCTTTTTACTTCCAAATAAAACTAGTGACACGTACACAAAAGCTTTTCGTTTAATTCAAAATTATTTAAGCCCAGATAAAATATATGCGGACTTTGAAAGAGCCATTCATGTAGCGATCTCTGAAGTATGGCCTTTAGCTCAATTAAAAGGTTGTCGGTTTCACTTGGGCCAAGCATGGTGGAGGAAGATACAACAATTGGGGCTTCCAAAAGAATTTAAAATAAGGATTCCGAAATAGGAGGAATATTAAAATTGTTTTTTGGCTTATCCTTATTATCGCCCCAAGAAGTTAGCGATTGTTATATAAATGAGTTAATGTCATTAAAACCTATCAATGAAAAGCTGGAAGATTTTTTTGATTATATTCTAGAAAATTATATTGATAAAGATTGTTTATTTCCACCAACAATGTGGGCTGAATATACAAGTAGTATAGAACGAACAACTAATTGCTGTGAATCATTTCACAGCAAGTTCAACAGTTGTTTCTATTCCGCAAATCCGAACATTTTTCAATTTATTGATGTGTTGAAAGAAGTTCAAATTGAAACGTATGTTAAATTGCGAAGTACAAACAAATTACAGAATTTGAAGTCCAAAAATAAGGAAACATTTATAAAAATAGAAATGGACAAATACAAAAGTAATGAAATTACTAAATTAGAATTTATAAACAATGTTTGTTGCAAATTTTTACCTTAGTAATACATTAATATATACCTAATTATTATACTTAAAAAAAAAAAAAAATTGACGAGTTGAAAAACTGTATTATTATTATTATATTATGTATTATTTTTCATTTTTTTTAATGACATTCGTGACAAAAGCCACAATTTTTAACCATTTCCTGGGAACCAATTCGGAACAACCCGGGAACCAATTCGGATATACCCTTCGTAACAACCCGGGAACCAATTCGGACGTTTGGGAACCAATTCGGATACACCGTATTATTTATATTTTATTTTTATCTGCTAGAGGGTGCCACCGGTGTAACTCGGTTTTTGTCTCTAAATCTCTAACTCACAGGAGTTAGGTCCATACCCTATATCCTATCTTTTAAGTTGGACCAAATTACACGCGGTGTAAAAAATTTCATCAGAATCGGTTAAGTGGTTTAGGAGTCCATTGAGGACAAACATTGTGACACGAGATTTATATATATTAAGATAAATGTATATCATTCATTTTAAACTTAATCTAAACTTAAAAAATTAGTTATCTTTTCAATTTTAAATTCCGATTACATTATAATTTAAAAACATATTTTTTTTAAATTTAGAAATAAACCAAAAATATACCTGGTGCATTATTAATTGGAACAGAAGATGAAGAATCTGAAGTATGACATTGTTGATCGACTTAAATAGTAAAAAAAATCATAATAATTAAAATAAAATATACTAAACATTTTAGAAAATGTGTTATTGTCTTGTATACATACCACAACAACTCTTAGCTTTTTTATTAAAAAATCTGTCCAAGCTTCCTTTCTGTCTTTTGTTGCACATTTGTGTTTTTTTTTACAAGATTCAATATGTTGATTCCAGTTGGTGTCATTTTAATTAACACGTTCACGCTTACAATACTTACTTAATATAGGTTTCATATTATTTGAAAAAAAAAAAATTTGATAAATTTCGGTAAAAAAATTGATGTTTTGTAAGATACGAAATATGTAAAATACTTATTAACTGCACAAAACCACAGGTAAATAATATTTAAAAAAGCACGAAGTCAAGATTACCATTTAACAAAATACAGAATAAAATATTTATATAATATAAAATAATAGTATAAATTATAAACAGTGTTACTGTGTTAAATAACCGATATTAGACCATAATATTTTTGTTATAGTAGTGGTGGGACGAAGTCGCTGTGTGTCACAGGCACAATCGACTATAGCATATTGGGTTTTCCGTAGTTTTTATATAAATAAAATATATGCGAAGCATATTACTGAAATGATATGCTTCCAAGCAATCATAATTAAATATTTATATAATAAAATAAATAATTATGACCTTTAGCTATAAGTAATTTATTAATATGACAAAAATCAAATATTTAATTACTGTATAACCTTTAGCTATAAGTCATCCATTAATATAATCATGTAAAACAATAAAATGACCTATAGTCGGATCAAACACACACACACACGACACCCGACATAAGAGGTTCGGTCACCGCCTGTCCAGACGCAGTGCTCTTCCCGTCTTTTTGTGTAAATGATCATAAGCGAGTGTAAAAGACTACGTAGATCATATACACGAAAAGACGTAAGTGTTAAAATAAATTTATGTTAAAGTCAAATGTATTAAATAGTTCATGTGTTTAAGAAAAATTATAATAAAAATAATAAGTGTATTTATGTGAAAAAAGTCTTATAATTATTCAACGTGCACTAGTCACCTTATTCACAACAGCATTAACAAAGAAGTCATTGCCAAGAGAAGAAAGGTAATGTAATGATTTATAATTGATCTAAAGGTGTATAGTCAATAACCCCTGATAAATATTACCCCTTCATTACCATTTCCTTTTTAAATCATTACATTACTATATAACTGAATGTCTATAATTATATAACATGTATGATATATTTTATAGTACTGAGTTTGTATTTCTTATTTTAATGATTGTTGTTTAATTAGATAAAATAACTGCGAAAATGTCAAAATCACACGCAGGTCGGCACAGTGACTTGGTAGCATACCAGCATATTATATTTTATTATATTAATAAAATTATAATATTTGTCATTTACAGTGTGATCATACAATTATATACCCACCTGGACTCAACTACCCACCCACCCTTTTCAGACATGAAGCAATTGCTTCAAATAACCCTACATCCCGCCAACACTGGATGGCACCATACATTGAACTATGTACAAAAATGAGAGTAAAAGCTAAAAACAAATTTGAAAAATTTTTTTGGAAATTATTAATTAATAGCGTTTTTGGTAAATGTATGGAAAATGTTCGAGCTAGAACTTCTTTAAAACTGGTTTCGTCAGAAATAAAAGCAAATAAATTAATGATGAAAACTAATTTTAAAGATAGAACTATATACTCTGAAAATCTAATGGCAATTCATCAGCATAAGGAAACTATTAAATTTAATAAACCGATTTATGTAGGATTCGCAATCTAAGACGTTTCGAAAACATTTATGTGTAATTTTCATTATTATGTAATAATACATTTGACTTTAACATAAATTTATTTTAACACTTACGTCTTTTCGTGTATATGATCTACGTAGTCTTTTACACTCGCTTATGATCATTTACACAAAAAGACGGGAAGAGCACTGCGTCTGGACAGGCGGTGACCGAACCTCTTATGTCGGGTGTCGTGTGTGTGTGTGTTTGATCCGACTATAGGTCATTTTATTGTTTTACATGATTATATTAATGGATGACTTATAGCTAAAGGTTATACAGTAATTAAATATTTGATTTTTGTCATATTAATAAATTACTTATAGCTAAAGGTCATAATTATTTATTTTATTATATAAATATTTAATTATGATTGCTTGGAAGCATATCATTTCAGTAATATGCTTCGCATATATTTTATTTATATAAAAACTACGGAAAACCCAATATGCTATAGTCGATTGTGCCTGTGACACACAGCGACTTCGTCCCACCACTACTATAACAAAAATATTATGGTCTAATATCGGTTATTTAACACAGTAACACTGTTTATAATTTATACTATTATTTTATATTATATAAATATTTTATTCTGTATTTTGTTAAATGGTAATCTTGACTTCGTGCTTTTTTAAATATTATTTACCTGTGGTTTTGTGCAGTTAATAAGTATTTTACATATTTCGTATCTTACAAAACATCAATTTTTTTACCGAAATTTATCAAATTTTTTTTTTTTCAAATAATATGAAACCTATATTAAGTAAGTATTGTAAGCGTGAACGTGTTAATTAAAATGACACCAACTGGAATAAAAAACTCTTTTATTTTAAAATATCTGTTGATATCCATGAATTATGACTTGAATCAAAACCAAACCATTTAACAAGCATTTTATCTTTAACTTTTTTTATAATACATTCAACTATAAAAGTGTCTAGGAAATCGGTTAATTTAATTTCTTGTTCATAAAACCTACCTAAAATTATATTTCCCGATCCATCCTTTAGTTCAGGAGTCTCCAACCTACGGCCCGCCAAGATAATTAATGTTTTGAAAATAATATATTAATTTTTATTGTTTTAATTCATTTTTTATTGAATAAATTAATAAAATAAAATAAATTTATAATATTTTCTTTTGGTATTATTCATAACAACTTATAATACTTATACATAATACTAACACAAACTAATAATAAATAAACTCGTCAATCACACTTATCTGACTTATATTGTACTCAAAACTTACGCGATAAGATACGATCAACATTTTCCGTTGTAATAATAACGGTATCGAACGTGTAATCGATGGATTTTTCTAACTGCGCGAGTCTACTGTAGTGTATCGGGTATATAATATAGAATCAGTTTTTATAATTATAGTTTAGTGTTGTTTCTTATCGAGTGTAGAGCTCTATGCTGTATTAAAATAAATATGAGTTTAAGTAAAAAACGGAAAGTCATACAGAGTGCCGTATTTTTAACAAAAAGTGGAATAATGCTTATTTCTTCATTGAACAAAGCAATGTTGCTTTATGCGTTATTTGCAAGGAAAAGGTTTCTTGTTATAAAAGAATATAGGGGAAACATGGGTAAGACGGGACACCTAATACTTTAACCCAGATAAAATAAACAATTTACACATTATCATGTTAAAAATGTTTCCAAGTTATTACAAATATTATGACACACCTAAGTATTCAATAAGAATTCCAAAATTTTTTTAATTGTTTTATTCAAAGTGTCTCATCTTACCCTGTTATCGAAATAAAATGGGACACAACATGTTAAAGATGGGACACAGATTAAAATCATGTAAAAAAATGCTTTATTCTTTTTTTAACAACATTTTGTTATATAAATATAATTTAAAATGAAATTATATAGGTATTAATGGTATTATCAACCTTTTTCACACATTTTATCCTGTTACTTTAGGTATAAAAATTAAATAACTGAATATAACATTTATAAAATAATAATAACAATGAAAACTTAATGACTTAGGCTATAAATTGTATAAAAACAAAATTACTTAATAGTTAATAGTCTTATTTTTCACTTGCTAGGAAAATTAAGTAGTTATCACACTAAGTAGGAATAATTTATTGCTTACAAATATCATAGATGTGATAAAGTTCATCATCTTTATCGTCTTCACCGGCACATGAACAATGTGCCCACTTATTACAGGTCATACACTGAACCTATACTTCATTAGACATCACGTATGTCTGACCACAATACAAGCATTCAGCGTCACCATCTTCATCCGATACATTTTCAAGTAGTTTTTTATTTTTAGGTTTTTTTTTTTTTAATTTTTCTGTTAACAGTGTTTTTTTCTTTTTTTTATCAATTTGATTTTTTTTTTTTTTTGATTGAGTTGCTGTTGTAATTCGATCTTGTATGGCGAATCTGTTAAAATTGCAGTTTTTCCTTTGGCTTTAGCGTTTTTCTTCTTCTTTTGTTTATTTTCATAAGATTGTTGCGGAATAGGTATCACATCAATCGGTGATACTTGTGGAAATGAAGTGTTTTTTTTTTTTTTTTGAGACTGGAGTAATTTGAGATATTAAGTTTGATTGACCACTTTCAATTTGACCAGTGCACATTGTATTATTACTGGTTGTAGGGATTTGAATTGGAGATAAAATACTTACTGTCTCGTGTATTTCTTGGCCACACCACAGGACCGTTGAACGCCCTCCGTTCTAAGACCCGCCTAGCCAGGAGTGAGGGACGGGATACCTCGCGGGACGAATTGGGTGCCCGCCTTCTCGCGGAGGCGGGAAGGGATATCCCGCGGGGCGAATTGGGTGCCCTCTCTCCCATATGAATGAATTCTTGCCTAGACCGAGAGCTCGAACCATAGGGGCCAAACCAGCCTTCGGGCGAAGCACATACACGTATTCAGCCGGCTCGGGGCTTGATACGGGAGAGGCACCGGCAGAAACGGCAATCTGTTGATAAAGAACAAAACCGTACGCACAAAAAGGGGGTCGTCGCGGTCACACAGCGTGCCCCGATCGACCTGCTTGCGGACAAGACAGTTGCGAGGGCCTGAACGCCGGGTTCGAACCTCGTACCACGGGACTCGGAGTAAGCCCCGTCGAGTCGGCTTGCTAATAGCGCCTCGACGCTCCGGGGGTGTCGGACCAGAGGCGCACGACCGCGCGGACTCACCGAGGACACGCGCTCGCCTGCATCGGGGAAGACACACTTGAGAAAGGACTCGTGGTGGTTGTGGAAGTACCGCCTTAGAAGGGGTTTGACTCAGGCGATAATCCGTCGGGCCCTGGCCGCGGCGGTAATTTATTATGGCGCCCGAGGTGAGGCAGCGCCCCGGGCGGGACCCCCGGAGTCATCCGGGTCTACCGCCCGGAAGAGATAACCTCGCGGTTATACAAAGGGGCTGAGTGTCTCCAGGGTAACCCGGAAGAACTGGTCGACCCCGCAACACACGGAAAGATGTCCCATTTTACACCTAAATGAATATCCCATCTTGCCCCAATGTGTATTATATTACTTAAGTACTTTTAAAATAAAAAATACTAATTGCATTATATTATAAATGAAACCATGAAACGCACGACAAAATTTACTACAACAATAGTGTATGACCATAAGAAATAATTAAATATGTACTTACATAACAACTGTGAATTAATCCAAATAATTTACATCAACTAACTACTTTTTTTTGAAATGTGATTATTTCGTTATCAAACATATTTATCATTAATGTGAAACGTTATAATAACAGTGTCGTCAATATTGAAAATAAATGTCTCCAAGAGATGTGTAAACATTTAGATTTCGAGATAATGCGATGTCCCATCTTACTGAGTGTCCCGTCTTACCCAGGTTTCCCCTAATATTGGTAGACATTATAAAAGTAAGCACGCATCTACATATAACGAGTTATCCGATAAACTACGATCATACAAGTTTGAAATATTAAAACAGAATTTACTAGCTCAACAGTCAATTTTTACAAATCGGTTATGTCAAAATGAATCTCTCGTAAAAACAAGTTTTCAAGTAGCTCGTACTCTGACGGTAGCCGGAAAACCTTTTACTGATGGCCGAATTGTAAAGGAGTGCATTTTGAAGACAGTTAAAGAGATTTGTCCCGATAAAATCAATTTATTCACCAGTATAAGCTTGTCAGCGAATACAATTGCGCGACGTACCACAGATCTCGAAAATGATATTATTCGTCAATTAAAAGATACTGCTAAAAGCTTTAAATATTTTTCAATTGCTTTGGATGAATCTACCGACACTTCAGACTCAGCGCAAATGCTTTTATTCGTTCGAGGAGTCAATGAATCTTTTGAAATAATCGAAGAATTGGCCGCCGTCCGCTCAAGGAAAGATTCATGTACTGGTAATAAAATTTTTTTGTAAGTAAAAGAATATATTTTTGCTTTGGGTCTTGATTTTAACATTTTAAAAGACGTAACTACTGACGGTGGACGCAACATGTGTGGAGTACATACAGGTTTGGTTGGAAATGTTTGTAAAGCTGTATTGGAGACTGGTACAGCAGCACCGATGGCTATTCACTGCATTATACACCAGCAAACTTTGTGTGGGAAAAATGCACCAATATCTGAAGTTATGAATGTTGTTGTGCAGAATGTAAATTATATTCGAAAAAGTGCTCTTAGTCACCGTCAGTTTAAGGACTTTCTTGCTGAAATTGAAAGCGAGTACCCAGATATTTCATACCATTGCGAAGTTCGTTGGCTCAGCCGAGGTTACGTTTTGAAAAGATTTTTTTATCTTCGTTCAGATATCGACATATTTATGACAGAAAAAAAACCACGTTGTAACTGAGTTAGCTGATTTGTCATGGCTATGGAAATTAGCTTTTTTCATTGATATAACTCAGCTTCTTAATGATTTAATTTAAAGTTGCAAGTAGCAAACTCGTTAATTTCAGATACATATTCCTACATCAAAGCTTTCAAATTAAAATTAACTCAATTCACAAATCAATTAATAGAAAAAAATCTTGCCCATTTTCCAACATGCAACAAATTCAAACTTGAAAACGATGAAGAATTCCCTACCGATTTTGCTGTTGGAGTTCTCACCTACTTGAAAGAGCAGTTCCAGGCACGGTTTAGAGATTTTGAAAGTGCAGAAGACCGTATTTGAATTTTTGAAAATCCTTTTGCCATAAAAATAGAAACTTTACCGACAGAGTTACAGCTTGAAGTTATCAAGCTCATATCAAACAACAATTTCAAAGACTATTTCAAGGAATCCAGCCTCCAACAATTTTACGCCATGTTGTCAGAGGAATCATTTTCCAATCTCAAAAACATGCGTGTAAAATGATGTCAATATTTAGCTCAACATACTTATGTGAGCAGACGTTTTCAAAAATGAAATACGTCAAATCTAAGTACAGAACTAACTTATTCGACGAAAATGTACAAGCTACGCTGCTAATTGGAATCACGAAGTTTGATGCGAACTATCAAGACATTTTAAAAAAAATAAGCAGTTCCAAACGTCTCATTAAGTAACTTACTCGTATCATAATAAAACAAATTTTGAATTATAAAATAAAAAATTATATAAATAAACATTCAAATTTTAAATAAAGCTTATCTATTCGTATTTATTTCTCAATTTCATAACCTATCTATTCCTCTAAAAATGTTGGCCCGCGATGCCAAAGCGTATATCAAATTTGGCTCACCATAAAATAAGGTTGGAGATCCCTGCTTTAGTTGATAAGTTATGGGATTTGTATGTACAATAATTTTAGAAACTGTGAAAATTTCTGTTGTCCAATTTAGTGTATATCCTTTACTAAATACGTGTTTATATTTCGATATTCTTACTTTATCATTAATTTTAAACTTTGGTTTATATTATGTTTTTTTATCTATTTGTATATGTGATTTAATTTTACTTGTAATCATCCTAGCTTTGTATAGTGTACATTTAATCGTTTTATGTTTTGTATGATTATAGTTATATATAATTTTTGATATTGTGTTATATCAATTCCATGTACCTGTACCAATGAAATGTTTTTTTTTTTATGGATCTAAAATATATATCACCAACTAGGCCATTAGTAAAAGAATTCTTTTGGATACATTGTTAGTATTTCAGTATTTACATATTTACATTAAATTAAATTGTACAATTCTGTTTTTTTTTTTAAATAAAATTAAATTTTTTACGTCCGTGGGTTTGGTCCTAGTGCTTGACAGATTTGTTCGGAGATGTGGTATTGATTTCGATACTTGTTGTATTTTGACATTCTGTAATGATGTGATTGACAGTTAAAAGTACGTTGCATGAGTCACATAGTGGAGGATCGTCTTTGCTCATCAAGTAGCTGTGTGTTAGGTGTGTGTCCAATTCGGAGGCGGTTTATTCTGGTTTCATCTTTTCTATTGAGCTTAGGATTTTTCCATGGGTTTATATTATTTTTTATTTTATTGAGTTTGGTGCTAAGTTTACGCCAGTGAAAGTGCCATTTTTTATTTGAATGTAGTTTAAATTAATTCTTTGCATCTGCGAATGTGATGGAATTTATGGTTGCAGTTGATGTAGAGGTAATTGCATTATGGGCTTTTTGGTCAGCCATTTCGTTTCTGGGAATGTCTATGTGACCCAGAATCCATACAAAATGGATGTGTATATTTTTTTTTCTGCAAGAAAAGTTTCTTCTCGTATGAGCTTTGTGATATCTGTTTGGTTTTGAGTATTTGTGATGGCGATTAAGTTGCTGAGTGAGTCGCTAAGTATTATACATTTTGTTTGGTAGTTTGCATATTCTGTGTGAAGATATTTTACAACTTTGTATATTGCCATCGCTTCTGCTGTAAATATTGATGCTTAAGGTGTAAGTTTGTATGCTATTTTTTTATTGTTTATTATCATTGCGAAACCGACTCCGTCATTAGTTTTGGACGCATCAGTATATATGTGTACGTTGTTTGGATGCTCTTGCAGTAAGTTATTGAGCATGTTTTTATAAATGGAGGGCATTGTGTTTTCTTTTTTGAATTCAGTTAAAGTAAGATTAACATTGAATGTTTGTGTTTCATTGGGGAAAACAATATGGTTTTCTTTCTAAAATATTGTTTATTTTTATGTTCTTTTTTTTTTGGCTTCCTGTGTATATGTATTTATTACTTTGATGGCTGAGTTATTGATGTTTCTTTTGGTTCTGGAACAATGTAGTAGAAGTAGTTTTTCGATTCTAAAGTTAGGCGAAATTTCATTAGCAATGTTTCTAATACTCTAAATTAGGCTGGATTTGAATCCCCCTATTAAAAGTTTTATAGTTTAGTTTAAACCATGTTTAAGTGATTGGTTTTGGCATATTTTAACAGTATAGAACCATCATAGATATCATCATTAGAAGAGATGAGCTGTCATCACCCCATGATGTGTGAGCAATTATTTTGATTACATTGAGTTTTTAAGATATCGAGTCACGGATATTTTTAGATGGGATATCCAATTTAGTTTGAGATCGAATGTTATTTCCAGAATTTTAATTTTATTATGGTGAGGTATTACTAAGTTGTCTAATATTATATTAAGAGCTTTTATTTTATTTTTTTTTTTTTTTGTAAAAATAATACTTTGGGATTTAAGAGCCAGTTTTTTTTTACTAATTTGTTAAGCTATTAGCACTTATTTGGAGAAACTCTTGGACAGATTTTAGGTTATTGCTTCTGCAAAATATGTTTAAGTCGTCAGCGAATAAATTATCTTTTACGGAAACTTTAATTGTTTCGACTATATGATTAATGGCCAAGAGAAAAAGTTTAACTGTCAGAAATGATCCTTGTGGGATACCATTTTCTTGGCAGAACGTCTTTGATAAGATATGGGATACTTTGACTTGAAATTGTCTTTCTTTTAGGAAGTTTATAATATACATGAACATATTGCCGTTTGTTAAGATTTTGCTCAATAGAGTTAGTATTCTATGTCTTCAAATAGAACCGTAAGCCTTTATTATATCTGTTACGTACCATGTTATTTTACACATATATATTATACGGAGAGGTGATGTGTATACCGATGGAATAACATATTCAAACAGTGTAGTATCGAACGGCTATGGCGATCTCCTGCACATCGTGATATTTAATATAATGAATAAGACATGATCACACGTCCTGGACTTCTCAGAAATGATGAGTAAACGATAGTGTTAACATTGTACTATTTAATATGACAATCAAGACTTGATCACACGTCTTGTAATTCTTAGAACCGATGAAATCGCAGGAAAGGCACCCAACTGAATAATACATTTAATTTAGAGAGCTCCTTTAGGTCATTGGAAGTCACCACCTCCCCAGTCACCACTCTTGACGGTTAACCATATATAAGGGAGACCAGGGCAAGAGCTCAGCAGACGGTTAGGGATATTCGAGACGCTCAGAGGCAGGTCGTAACACCACTCACGGTCTCGTCTATCAGTATTTCAGAGGCAGGTCGTAACACCACTCACACCATCTTGTGCTTATAAAATTGTATTCTTGTACGAGTTAATTGTATTAAATAAAGACTTAATCTTTTAACTTGCAAACATTAGTATTTCTATTTCTACGTTGATATATGTATCGACGTTGACATAACGGACGCAACATATCCAAACTGATCATTCCGAGTATTTGTTTATGTTCGAATGCATTTTCTATTTCAGTTTTTATTGTAATTAAGTTATCCATTGTTGATCTAGTGTGTCGAAATCCACTTTGTTCTTTGAATAATATTTAGTTTTTTTTCTAAGAACCATATTAATCTTGAATTTATGATCTTTTCCATAATTTTTGTCATTGTATTTAGGAGTGTAATAGGTCTATATCCTTCAATATAATTTTTGTTTTTCTTGGGTTTAAGAATAGGCATTATTATTCCCTTTTTCCATTCTTTAGGTATAACACCTGTGTGCCATATATCGTTATATATATATTCAATAGAAATTTTTTAGTTGTTTTACCGAGGTTAATAATAAAAAAATAAGGGATGCTGTCGGGGCCAGGGCTTTTGCTCTGACATTTATTAAGTGCAGTTTCCATTTCATTGAGTGTTATACTGAAGTTTAAGTCAATTTGGTCGCTATTGTTAGGGTTTATCATTGAGATTATTGGTGAGTTTTCGAATGGTGTTTTTATTTCATCTATAAATTCTTGTTTGTAGATTTCGTTGCTAAAATTAGCTTGGAAGTATGCACCGATTTTTTCAGCAACATCATCTAGAGATCTTCGGTTTAGACTTTTCAATGAATGAATTTTGTTCCATATCTTGGATGAGTTAGTTTTGTTGTTTATGCTGGTTGTGAATTCTTTCCATGAGTTTTTTTTTTGCTTTTTTAAATTAAAAATTTGGCTTGGACACGCAGTTTTTTGAGTTGTATGAAATTTTCTAAGGTTTTATTTTTTTAACGTGTTTAAGGCGTTCTTTTTATTGAAAATAGCTCTTTTGACCTCATCATTCCACCAGGGGACATTGGGGTTTTTGTAATGATTTATACAGCTACCGATTGATATTTGGCTGCTGAGGTAATTGTGTCAGTTAATATTTTGATAAAGTTTTCGATATTAGATTGGTCATTGTATTTTACAGTGAAACCTCCCTTAATGGACACCTCTAAATAGCGGGCGTATTTTTTATTTATTTTTTTTCGGGGACGGAAACATTTTCACTATTTATGTATAGGAAAACCTCTAAATACAGGACACTATTATAACATTAATATTAGTTATTTTTATCTTAAGTTAAAAATTATTTTGGAATACCTGAAAAAAACCAGAATTATTAAGTTATCTTATGAGTACATTATTATACTGTATATGAAAATCTTATCTTATCCGTTCAGTCATTAAAATATTATCGCGTAAACGAAGTATTGTAACTAATGCATTGTCCTATGTGCGTTTCGCTAGTCCCCAGCGATCGTTCTCACGCATGGTACTGCCAGGACGGAACGTCCGATAACGACACCGGTCGGCAGTGTGGCGTGCGGGGTTGGGCTCTGTACGCGTCCGCTATAGACCGGAGCGTTTGCCTGATCTGAGGGGGGGGGCAGAAACGCCGTTCCACGGACGTGAATGCCTAGGTCATTCCGTGGCGTGGGACCTCTCACCGGGTAGCTGTCTCGTCGACTCTCCGGAGAAAGGTTCTCGCGTCAATATCGCTGCCCTCTGAAACGCGGCTCGCCGCGCGGATAATGTAGCCGCCTGGTGCATGCCAAGCCGCCTCGACCACTGTAAGTGTCCTGTCCCCGATAGGCGACGACCCCAGTCGCACCTAGACGCGGCCGGGTGGACCGATATTAGGGATACTGTGGTTTCGATGCGGGCGCTGGTGGAAAGGCGCCCGTATCGACGGATCGGGGCTTCCTCGTAGCGGTAGATGTAAATGGCGCGGCCCTCGAGCAGCGGCGGCTAACACCGATCCAACTCCAACCGTCAGCCCCACCGAGAGAGGTGGCGGCTATGCGTCCCCAGCGGTGGCTGCTGTCGGTAAATTAGTGGTTTATATGCTAGCTTCAACTGGTACCTGTGGATAAAAGACGACAAGGATCCTGTACAAACCAGTGTTCTTGCCGCGTATGGGATATGCGGCCTCGGTATGGGCCAAACGCTGCATGGCCCAGTGCATCGAACACGGGCAAACACCGCTCAAAGACGCCCGTTACTGGCAATGACGGGCGCGTATAAGACCAGGTCGACGATGGCATTCAAGATCATAGCCGGAGTACCTCCCCTCGAATTAGAACTAGTTCGGCTGGCTAAGTTCGAACGGGACAAGGGCGCCGTGAGGAGAGGAGACAAGTCGGCGTCAGACGTTGCTGGAAAGGCGAAACGGTATTACGACACTACCATACGCCTCTGGCAGGAATGATGGGTCACCAGTGACAAAGATAAGCGGACGGCGATTTGGTTCACGGACGTCCGGCGCAGACTGGAGAGGCCGTGGTTCGTTCCGGACCACTACATCTCGCAGTTCGTGTCCGGACACGGGAATTTCAATTTGTCGCTCTGTCGTTTCAACTTCCGAGGCGAGGCACGTCGCCGATGCGGTCTTCCTGAGGAAACCGCAGAGCATGTGCTATTCGATTGCCCAGCATATAGCCAGAAAAGAAACAAGCTCGTAGCCGCCGCGCAGGCGGTCGGTGTGGACTGGCCGTACGATTGCTATACCATGACCTCCACGGAGGCCATGTTTTTTGCGTTCAAAACCTTCTCCCGGGAACTCCTAAAACGTAAAGACGTAGGGCATTTTATTTCTAAAATTAAGACCCCTAATTTAAGATATAAAGCGGAAAAGGCGTGTGTTTAGAGGGCGTACGTGCCGGCCACGGCGCACCGTCAGAGACATGTGGACCGTCTCCCCTTTCCACACGGACATAAATCGTCCGAGTGGGCCTAGCCAGAACGACCGTCGACCGTCAGAGACGGCGGCGGGGCAAAAGCCTGCGGAGAACCGGATAGTGCCACGACCCCTAACCTGACCTGAGATCGTTGAACACCCTCCGTACTAAGACCCGCCTAGCCGGGAGTGAGGGACTGGATACCTCGCAGGACGAATTAGGTGCCCGCCTTCTCACAGAGGTAGGACGGGATATCCCGCGAGGCGAATTGAGTGCCCTCTCTCCCATATGAATGAATTCTTGCCTAGACCGAGAGCTCGAACCATAGGGGCCAGACCACCCTTCGGGCGAAGCACATGCACGTATTCAGCCGGCTCGGGGTTTGATACGGGAGAGGCACCGGCAGAAACGGCAATCTGTCGATAAAGAACAAAACCGTACGCACTAAAAAGGGGTCGTCGCGGTACACACAGCGGTGCCCCGATCGACCTGTTTGCAGACAAGGCAGTTGCGAGTGCCTGAACGCCGAGTTCAAACCTCGTACCACGGGATTCGGAGTAAGCCCCGTCGAGTTTGGCTTGCCAATAGCACCAAGACGCTCCGGGGGTGACGTACTCGAGGCACGCGACCGCGTGAACTCACCGAGGACACTCGCATGTCCGCACCGGGGAAGTCTCTTGAGAAAGGACTCGTGGTGGTTGTGGGAGTATCGCCTTTGTAGAAGGGGTTTGACTCAGGCGATAATCCGTCGGGCCCTGGATGCGGCGGCTACTCAATATGGCGCCCCGGGAGGGTCTCCCGGATAGACATCCGAGTTTCTCGCCCGGAAGAGATAGCCTCGCGGCTACATATAGGGGTCGTGTGTCTCCGGGGTAACTCGGAAAAACTGGTTGGATCCGGTAACACACGGAAAGATGTACCTATTACCTTTAATAAATATTAGTTATTAAATTAAATTTAAGATTTATGTAATTTAACAAAATATAAGAAAAAAAACTGCAAGTTCCACTTATGACTGCAAATACAACTATAACTTTTTTAATTTATGAGTATCTTGAATGACATTCTTTATTTATTTTCTCTATCATATATTGTCTTAGAAGTTCTGAACCAATTTTGGACGTCTAACTCAAATTGTGCATCTGAATTTTGAGGATACTGATTGTTCGCGCCTAGACGCGCCATGTGTGGTGGTACGGGACTTCGCGCAACGACACCAGTTCTTATCTCTCTCGTTTCCTCCATCCACCCCTCAGTCGGTAATATATATATTTTAATTATGTGTCTTTATTATTTTTTTTCATATTTAATGTGTTGTATAAGTAATTATTATTCGGCCTTATGCCTCACTGTATTGTGCTATCATTTTGTGTATTTTATCTTTGTAGTTTTGTTGTGATATAGCAGCCAACGCCCTTTTATTATCATTCTTATTATTATTGCTCGTACGAACTTTTCTTTCGTTTTTTTTTTTTTTACAAAAATGTTATACGTATATTCAACCATTTTTTATGGTCATAATTTTTTCTTGCTATTGAAGCAATTGTGCAGCATTTTTTTTTTGTTTTGTTCGTTGTTGCCAATGCGGCGACATAATCTTAAATCTATAAATTATTTATTATTGTAACAGTATTTTGTTATAATTGCGTCTGCCGTGTCATTGTGACCGGAAAAACTAAATTGATATTATTATTCTTTTATATTATTGTGTTTATTTTATTTTTATAATAAATCACCACCATCACTACCCGCAACCAACATTTTTATATATATAAGCTCTTGTTGTCGTGTACTTTGTGCACGAACTCCATCATCGCCTGGGATCGGGATTGGTGTCATATTCCATTGCTGCGTAAGACCGCCAGCATCCGCCGTGGTGTGTGAGAGGCCGCCCAGGTCGTCGAGTCCGGTCCAATTCCATCAAACACGATCACTTCATCATCATCATCATCATAGTTTTAAGTACCTAGTTTAAGGATTAGCCTGATTTGTGTAATATCGGTGATCATTGCACCAGACCGATTCCGATTACCGGGAACTCCCCCCTGTTAAAATAAACTCTTTTTCCTGCTTCCCTTTGTGTTTAGGTGTTTGTTTCCTCTCGGTTGTCGTCGCCGTTGTCGTGTACGGTCTACCTAAACCAGGTGAAATCCGGCAATCTTAAGTTGCCTAGCCTTTACCCCTGTAAATGATTCGTGTGCCAGTGTGAAACAAAGGGCACGTTACTGGTGCGCATACACTGATTTTTGATAACACCTGATATAAAATATGTTAGTATTGTTTCAACTTTGAATTTTGTATAAGCACTAAGCTTTCAGATAACTTACTTCTCATAACTACAATAATTTGTAAATCTTGAACTTTATACTTTTTAATATCTTTTTCAAAAGCTCTATAAACCTGTCTATGAACATTCGATAGCAAATTAATTTGTAAATAATTTATTCAAAATTCGTCTCATATTGGTTTTTGCATCTACACCACCAATTACACTTAGCATACGTATGTTTCTACAAAGTAAAAGTTCGCTTAAATTAATTTAAATGTATATGCTTATTATATAATAATTAATACAGTCAACATACAAATTTCTCTTTCACATCATTATTTGTTTGAAGTACTCTTTCACAGACCAAAACATTTTCCCAGTTGGAAAATGGAAGTTGGTCTAAAAACTGTTTATCTTCCACATAATTTGAAAAAGCTAATCCTATAGGTAACACATGGCGGGCCAATTGTGCTACATCATTTTTTAAATTACTATTTTACTTAATATACACTCATTCGTTAAACGAGCGGTTATCATTTCTGTTTGAATATTCTTTAAAATACAATGAAACCTTCTAATATGAAATATAAAGAAAATTAAAGTAATTAATAAAGTAATACTAGATTTCTATTTAACACAAAAATAAAGCAATAATTGTACCTTATACCTAATCAATTTTAATTCTATCGATTAGAACTTACAAGGGTTATATATTAATGAATATTATAGTTAAAAACGATCATACTCAGCAAGAAAAAAAAATAAGCATTTTATATACAAGTTTTAGCTCAAGATTTCAAGTAAAAGAATTAATATAACACATAATACCTATTTAAAGGCCATTTAAATTTATAAACTTAAAAATAATGTTTATAAAATAACGTAAAATATAATGTTTTAAAACAAACTGAAAGTAAATTGTGAAAAACCTCTTTGTATCAACCATTAACTATTATCTAATCAAACCTAACCACCTAGATATCCTTTAACTACCTAAGTATCTATTAACTACTAGTTAGCGAGGAAATATAAATGTTGTAATTTAAGAAATTAGACATTTTATCTTACCTTCATCAAATGTACTTGGCAAAGATAAATGGCTTAAATCACCATTGGTTTTTGATCTCAATAAACTTTGATTTTGCAGGTTTTCATCTGTTAGGTTTGAGCGTAATTTATCTTTGGCGAATTTCATTTAAAAAAAAAAAAAAACGATTCACAAGTGTAAGTCGATCCAAAAGCACTCACAACTTTTTGTGCCAGATTTCTCAAATTGGGAAAATTTTCTTTTGTGATGTTAATATTATAAAAATCTATTTTTGATTTTGATGTTTCAAAAATGTGTTTTAATTCATTATTGCATTGTAAGTCAATGAGTTCCATTTGAAGATATTCAGGGGCCAAATTGACATCAGTGTGAAAAGGAGATGAATATATTTCAAATATTGTCTTGTATTTGACTAAATTAGTGAAACGACTTTCAAAAGCAACTATAAGTTTCCTTATTTCTTGTGCATATTTAATGTTATCGATATGTTTTGAACTTTTCAATTCGTTTAGCAATGGAAAGTGTTGACCGTTATTATTTTTTAATTGAAATTCAAATAACAATAATTTCTTCTGAAATGCATTGATGTAATTACATGAGTCAATTATTAAATTATCTTTTCCCTATAATGATACATTTAATTGGTTCAGTTTTTGGACAATATCCACTAAAAAGCATAAATCTACTAACAATCCATCATTAATTAATTCTAATACTGTTTTTTGTTTATCATTCATAAACAAGTCAATTTCATGACGTAACTCATAAAATCGCTTTAAACATTTTCCACGACTTAACCATCTGTCATGACTGAAATATACTACATCACCATATTCTGAATCCAATTTTTTCAAGGAACTCCTTAAATTGTCGGTGGGGAAGCGTATGTATTTCACTATTTTTATGACTACTTGCATAACATGGTTCATCGATAATACTTGAGAACATAGATTTTGTTGATGAATCAAACAATGGATTATAAATAAATCATCTCTTTTCCAGAAATTATTAGTTTTTTTGGTAGATTCTATTTTATCGATCAGTAATTTTATAGCTCCTTTTTCTTTACCAACTATAGCAGGTGCACCATCAGTTGATATTTCAGAAATAATTTCCAAATCCAATTTGTTTTCGCATAAACTGTTTTCAACAGCGTGAAAAATATCTTCACCTTTTGTAGTTCCTTTCAAACTTTTCAATTTTAACATTTCTTCAGTTATTTGGAATGATTCATTTACTCCACGAACGAATATTACAAGTTGAGCTGTATCTGATATATCTGTACTTTCGTCAAATGCAATAGAAAAATATTTGAAATCTTGAATTCGATCGCGTAGTTTTACAATAATTTCGTTTGAAATGCCATTAATTCAACGACATACTGTTTGTCGGGATAAAGTTATACTTGAAAATAGTTTTTTTTATCCGGTAAAATATCCTTTGCTAAGCTTCCAAACATTCTTTCACAAATTCACCATCTGAAAATTTTTTCATTTTTTTTGCAATCAAAAATGAGACAGAATAACTTGCTTTAACGATACTAGATGGTTGCTCTAATGCTGAACTAAACATTTTTTGTTGAGTTTTTAATTGTGACATAGATTCTCTGAGCTTCGATTGTTTCACTTCACTACTAAATTTCAAATAATCATTATGTTTAGATTCATAATGCCTTTTAACGTTATATTCTTTAAATACAGCGACTGTTTCTCGGCAAATCAAACACATTAATTTTGTGTTTTGAATTATAAAGAAGTACTTTTCTTCCTACTCCTCACTGTACTTTCTATTTTCATCTACAATTTTTCTTTTCTTTGCACCACTCATATTTAAAATAAATAATAAAATAATAAAAAAAAATAAGTACTTTAATATTTTTTCACACTGAACGCACTACAACAGTCACAGCGAACGGACAGATAATGACTGTTATTAGCCACGTTTTAATTTAACAATACAATTTTCTATATTGCTATAAACTGATGTCTACTCGTATATATTTTCAGATTAGATTAGAATTATTATTTTTGTTGCGATTACGTTGTAAATAATACAGATACCGTGTTGCGCGGGCATTCCAGAATATTCTATCGGCGCAAAAATAATTTATTTTTGTATATATTTGATAAATGTCGCAGGCCGCGGGTTGGCCTCCCTGTTGTAGATGTTAGAACATTAGGCGCTTGCAGATTTATATACGACATTTCTTGTAATTCTGTGATTGGTTTAGAATTTATTATACTACTAGCTACAGCAGGTGCAATACTATAACCATTATCTATCAAAGAAAATTAAAATAGGAACATGCAATTGGTAAATTACATAAAAATAAAAATTTTAATAATAAATTTCAAATGAAAAATTTTGTTTCAATCAAGATAGCTATAAAAATGATTATAAACAAGTTTTTTTTATAACGTACTTTTAAAAAATAAACACTTTTAATTTGATTTTAATTAATTTTTTAAATCTGACCATTTTCCTATTTTAGAATTAATTGTTTCTTGAACAAGACCCATGTCTATCAGTTTATATTATTTTGGATCTACCAATATCAAGTTAAAACAAATGTATTCAACACCAAATTTGGAAGCTGATAACAATTAATAAATGTTTGACAAATAAGAACTTGGTACTAACAATATAAATATTACATGAAAATTATAAATAAATTTAACTAAAATAATGTTTACTTTCAATGCATGAATTATCACTACTTAAAGAACTACAACGTTTTCATTTTTTATTAGAAATTTCCTCATCATCTGTTGATTCTAATACATGCTTAGCAAATTGTCCTGAAAGAAAAATTTAACTATTATTATAAGAAAAAAAGTTGAATTAATAGAAATAAGTAGGAAAGTAACTAAGTTAACTATAAAATCTGTATAGAATCTAACCATAAGTTTTGTTGCTATCAAGTACTTTAATTTTGTACAGTGTCCATGAATCATCTGGGTCTTCAGCTAACTTTAAATCATCACTTGTCACTCTTTTTGGTGGCCATTTACAATACTTAACAGAATACTTGAACTAATTCTCTGAATCTATTTCGATCAGCCAATTTATTGGGATCACACTATAATCTTTACCGTCAATAAACTTTTCAACCACTCATTTCATACTATTACGACCCTGCAATGCTGTATTTACAAATATTAATATTAAATATATCTGAATATAAATATATTATGTTGAATAGGTAATATTTATAATTTCACAATCATCGTTAAACTATTTACTTATTGTACTAAGTAGGTAAATAGTATACACTTTAGGTACATAAATGAAATTTAAATACTATTCATAATTAATACTATTCTATTGCTGTTGTACTTCGTTCAGTTACGTATTGCT
>NW_020270821.1:0-15238 GCF_002803265.2 Melanaphis sacchari
CAGTCTCTAATAGAGATATCGTACCCAGCCGTATATCTTCTTCTAGCGATTTTATCTTTACTTGCAGATTTACGATATCCGCTTTCAGAGTGCCTATCTCCAACTGCAGTAGCTTTGTATCGTACAGAATCGTTTTGTTACTCGATTGAATGTGCGAAATAGTATTTTTTCTACGTCCGTCGAGTGAATTATTGAAAATATCCATAATCAATGTACATGTTGTCCAAACGAAATGTATTATACTACTGAAATGAGTTTTGAAATAACTATGGTGTATTAAACCTACTTTTAAAATTATATTTTTTTAATATAACTGTCTTCGATATTTTTCACACGTGCGTGTAAATCAGAAATATATGCTCCGTGATTTAATAGGGAATTTTCATAAAATTCTCCGGTTATATGACTTAGTATATCATTTAAACGATCGAGATCCTCTCGAGTTATACTAATTATAGTACTAGTCTCGGCGTATTTATTAAATAGTTCGGAAACACGGTTCTCGAGATTGAACAAAGGCTTATTATCATTATTATATTCTTGTATTTTATCATTTTCTATCGATTTTAATTTCTCTTCGATATTTGCAATATTACTTTTTAACTCATCTATTTCAACCTTCAGTAATTTCACGTCGTATACAATTGTTTTATTACTCGAATGAATATTGGAAATAATATTCTCCCTACGCCCGTCGATTGAGTTATTGAAAATATCCATTATCCGGTACGTGTTATTCGACTGAATATAAATATACTACTGAAATAGCTTCTCACAATTTAAGGTCGCTAGCTTTTATCCAACTATTATGTGACGCGTCAAACCCCAACCACTTGACAAACACTTCACTGCCCTTCCTACGTATAATTTTCTCGATTAAATATTCATTTCGGTGATTAGTTCTATGTATTTCCTCGGAATAAAAACACCCAGCGATCGGTTTGCCCGTATAATCTCGCAACTGATAAGTAACGGGCGATGTTTTATTTATTTTGATAATTTCAAATATTTCCGTAGACCAGTTTGGTAAATAACCTTTTGTGAACACACCCTTTTGAGTGCTGATACGAACGCTATCGCCTACTTTGAATTTAATTTTTACATTATTTATTTCACGTTGCTTTATTTCCACCGTAAGCGGGTTAAAATCCGCCTGTACCGGTGTCATTCCGATAGTTCTGTGTTTCGAATTATTATACTCCCGAAGCAACGTCGGTAAAATAGATATCCATTCGTGAGAGCCCCGCGCAGTAAACTCTCTGAACATTTTTTCTTTTAGCGTACGATTGAAGCGTTCAACAATACATGCTTTCATGATACTGTATGTAGAGTATTTGTGTATGCCATATTTATCCATCAACTCGTCGAACGTCTTGTTATAAAATTCTTTACCGTTATCCAATTGTAAAAGTTTCGGTGAGCGTTCGTGCAGTATTTTAGACATAGCACTAGTGACTTCTTTACCGGATTTACTCCTCAGAGGCAGAGCCCATGCGAATTTAGTAAAACAATCAATTACGCATAAAATATACTTATAACCTTTATTTTTTTTCGAATATGGAATCATTTCGACCAAGTCAGCTTGCCACAAATCATTTTTTCCATATATGTTAACTCTTCGCCTCGTGAAATTTTTCCTCGACGGTTTGTGGAGTTCCGTGGCAATCTCGCGTTTAGACATTTGGAATTCGTTTAATTAGCCCGGCCTCAAGTAATTCCTCGAAAATAGATATTATCTCATTTGAAACACCTGTATTGCCAGCTGATTTCGATGCTAGAAGTAACCGAAGTCTATCGACCAACTCGTTTGGGTTATCCCAATACACTAAGTTATTTCTCTGTACTTTCATATACAGTTCGCCACCCGAGGGAAATAATCGACTTATAATATTTTTAAATTTTTTACATGCGGTATTTTTAATTTTCGAACCGCCTGCGGTTAAATGCGCCGATGTGTGAATTAATATCGATTTATACGTCTTTAAATCGTCACCCGTATAAATAAGAGGGTTTTTCAAAAACAATAGTCGAAGAAGTCCCGAGGTTGCTGGATAAGACGCTCCATTGAAAAGTATTAAATTTCGAGTGAATTTCACTTCTTTATCGCCCAAGGTAATATCACCGTTTGCTAGTTTTTTCGGACCATAAGTCTTATCTATATCCACGGACTGGAACCAGTTTTCAATTTCTTGTTGATAGTAGTCGTCGTCGTCATCAACATCGCCGTTTTCGTTAATTTCAGAATCTATTCCGCCGAGCTTATTTTCCTCCTTGTCCGCCGTACTTTGATTAGTAGACAAATCGCGCGTATTCGATATTTTAGTTAAAGGTTCTATAACGGGCTTGAATGTTTGCGCCATCAACTGTTGAACGTCGGCTTCACCGTTTTTCAATGAGGTATATTTACGTTTTATACTTTCCTTAGCCTTCACCAACTCCTCTAATATATTACTTTCCTCCTTCATGATTGCGTTTTAAATGATATTTATTCAATATAAACGCCGTCTTATATAACCACGTGCGTATCAAACCCGAATCGGTAACGGCCGCTATCACGTTCACTATCTTTGCATATGACTACAAACGCAAACCTATCACGATTCCAGCACACGGTGCAAAATTGTTTGAATTGATTGTACGTCATATCGCCCGAACAATGTTCATTGTATACATGCTTTAAATTAGTTTCATCTTGTTTGAACAAAACTATTAAATTTGCGTTATCACGTATCAGTTGTTTGGGTACTTTTGAATAACTCTGAGCTAGATAGAATATATCTACTTTATTATGCCTCCCCCTGGAAAAATATTCCCTTATCACCCCCTGCTGTTCTCCAATAACGTCGTCCATGATAAATATAGAGTTTGGTAATACTTTTTCGGGCGCGATGACTTTATCGTTCTCGAAAAACGTGAAAATGTTAATTCCGTCAATACCATCAATAATACGCTTCAGTAATTTATATTTCGGTTGTTCCAGCGTTTTAGAGTATATGTAAATGTTTTCAAATCGAAGCCCGTTTTCGTCGACGAGTAGAAAATATATCAAATTCGTCTTGCCGCAACCCGAACTCCCCAATACTAGAGAGCGTATCGTGTTTGGAAATAACTCACCATGCCTATACTGTACTGTATCGGGGCTATCGATGTTATATATTCGAAGTTTTTTTTTTTGCTCGATAAATCGCATTTTACAAAGCGAACGTTATGCTATAAATACAGATGTGCTGCCTATGATGGCGTCACACGATGTCTCGCATTCGTAAACGAAACACCAATAAGGGTTCTGGCCTTGTTAACTCAGTAATAAACCATTTACCGGTGGAATTACATTTACCCGGTTATAGGTAAGTCGGTACATTACGTTATTAAATCCTAACTAAATTTTGGGTTTGCATTTAGATTCGCCGGTCCTGGTACGAAATTAAAAGAAAGGCTTGCGCGTGGTGATCGAGGCGTAAACAGTCTAGACGAGTTGGCTAGAGCTCATGATATCGCGTATGATAAAAGTAATTCACTAGCTGATCGACACAAAGCTGACGAAATATTGGAAAATCAAGCTTGGGAAGTGTTTAAATCCAAAAACACTGGAATTAAGGAAAAAGCCGCGTCTTGGCTAGTTACTACAGCTATGAAAGTCAAGCGCAAGATGGGGGCCGGCTGTGGATTTAAACAAATGGTTGCGGCCGCTAAAAACGCGATCAAAAATAAAACGACAGAAAAGAATATAACTAAATTAATTAGAACGTGCTTGACGGCAGCTAAAAAATCGAAAACTAAGAAAACTAAAACTCCTAGAATCATACCAATCCCTAAAAAGGGAGGTGTTTTACCTTTAATACCTATTTTTGCCGGTTTATCTGCATTAGGTGCGCTAACTGGCGGTATCGGCAGTATAGTAAAAGTAGTGAATGATTTAAAATCTGATAAAAAAACCCCTATTCATTTAGGAAAGGGTTTATACCTCGCACCATACAAGGGAGGTTCTTATAAAATCGTAAAAGGAAAAGGCTTATACCTCTCACCTTACAAAGGTGGTTCGGTGAATCGGAAATCTAGAAAACCGACAAAAAACTAATTGCTACGCTACCCGATAGAGCATTGTTTGATTATGAGATTATAAAATACGTTTACATGTTGAAAATACCTCATTTCATCGGAGTATTTTCCAGAGACAAGTTGCCTTTACATTATAAACATAGAGAGTCAGCCATAGTTAATTTAGATATCGAGAAGGGGGGAGGAACTCATTGGGTAGCGTATAAAAAAATCGGTAAACAAGTTAAATACTACGATAGCTTTGGAAATTTACCCCCACCACTAGAATTACAGAAATATTTTAGCGATTGTAATATCGAATATAATTACGACAGACATCAGAAATACAATACAACTAACTGTGGCCATTTGTGTCTAAGATTTTTATCATGTACACCATAACATTGAGCGGCAACTCGAGCGAATTGTCTTGCGACTTTTTCCCACCGATTGAAGTCAGTAAAAACGCTAAGATTTGCCTGTTAGCTTTTCAAACAAACAATTCTATACCCAATATAAACAACGGGTGTGATCAAATAGGATTTATAAATAAGAATGATATGGGTCATCAAGTTTACTCATTACCCACAGGCTCTTATGAGTTGAGTGAAATCGAGGCGGTGATAAAGCATATACTAACTGATTCCAAGATATCCTTCGAGTTGAGGGGGAATAACAATACGTTAAAATGTGAAATGCAATGTAACGTATCTATAGATTTATCAATGCCCAATAGTATAGGCGAGCTGTTAGGCTTTGAAAAACGTATATATGACGCTAATGTTAAACATCAATCGGGCAAGTTGGTAAATATTACAAAAACAAACTGTATATATATCGAATCAAACCTGGTTGCGGGCTCATTCAAGAACGGAAAGCAGAGTCATACAATACATGAATTTTATCCGAATGTTCCTCCGGGCTATAAAGTAATAGAGAATCCAACACATTTGGTTTTTTATTCAATCAATTGTTCATCTATCACGCATGCAGAGATTATTTTAAAAAATCAGGATAACGAGTTAATCGATCTACGCGGAGAACCAATATCAATACGCTTATTAATCAAAGATATATGATAAAATGGGGTTGAAGTTTTGTAATACAAATAGCCGGGTATATGAAAAACCAGCTAGTCGTGTTGGAGACATTATCGAGTCAACAGCTCCGAAGAAAAAGAAACGACATTTTAAATACTCTAAAGTGAGGGACGGTTTAACAGCTGAAAATTTAACTTTTCTACAATCACTAAACGTTATTTAATATGGAATATGTATTTAGATGTATCGGCCGGGTATGTTGACGATTGTAGGATAACTCAAATTGATTATCATTCTTTTCTACCTTATTCAACAGCTGCTCTTTCTAATAATGATGAAGTACGTATTGCCTTACATAACACAGAGTCCTATACTCTACCATGTGAAAGTTATATCTATATTGAGGGGGCAATAACCAAACCTGCTGAAATAACAGATGACATTCGATTTATAAACAATGGACTAGCATTTCTATTTTCTGAAATGAGATATGAACTGAACGGGATTTAAATTCAAAAACTCGCTAACCCAGATATAACTACAACATTGAAAGGATATTGTTCGTATAATAAATCGGACATAGTGTCACGCTATAACGCTGCCTGGTATGATGATATTAAAAATTTTAATAAAGATTTTATCGAGAGCTCTATGTTCAACGGGTGTATAAATCTTAAGGATTTGTTTGGTTTTTGTGAGGACTATAAACGTATTTTAATAAACTGCAATCAGCAATTGATATTAAATAGAGCGTCAATAGATATAAATGCGGTTAAGCAATATAAAAATAATGACGTTGTCCTAGACGCGCCTAAGTTAAAGGACGTTAAGATAAATATCACGAAAATATTGTGGAGAATGCCTATAGTCAAGGTCAGCGACAGAGAAAAAATACGACTGTTGAAAATAGTGAACCATCAGAAACCTTTGAAATGTGCGTTTAGATCGTGGGAGTTGTGTGAATACCCATTTCTCCCTCAAAACACATCGCACTCGTGGAAAGTAAAAACATCCAATAAATTGGAAAAACCACGATATGCTATTATCGGATTTCAGACCGATAGGAAAAACAGTATGAATAAAGCAATGTCATATTTCGATCATTGTAAAATCAAAAACTTGAAGGTTTATTTGAATTCCGAGGTATTCCCATACGAAGATTTCCAAAGCGACTTTACTAAGAACAAGATGGCTACATTATACCGCGCATATGCCGAGTTCCAGAAATCCTACTACGGTCGTGAAAATGTTACACCTCTATTGACTCGATCGGATTTCAAAAAACTATCACCGATTATAGTTGTGGATATGAGCAGACAGAACGATAATGTAAAAACTTCGACTGTTGATCTCAGGATTGAGATCGATACCGAAGAAGCGTTTCCAGCCTCCACCTCAGCATATTGCTTAATATTACATGACCAGATTATAACTTATAATCCATTTAATGGTGAAGTAAGAACAATGTAAATATTTATTGTAAAACTTAATATTATAAATAAAAAATACTTTTTATATAAATATCATGTCTTTTTATTTCACATAAATTATTAATCATATAATTAATTATTAAAAAATTTGTTATTTTCCACCTTCATCATAATGGTCTTGGAAACATTGCATACGTTGCTTGGTTTCCATCAGATACGGTTTGTATGTTGAAAAAATCGGGGCCATCATTTTCGTCGAATGACAGCATACCGTCAAATGAATAGTACGGCTGGAAAAAATATATATTTTCACATATAACTTATGTATCTATAATAATTTTATAAATTACCTTTGCACTATTTACTTTTTCATTATGAATGTCAAATGTGTCGCCCTTCGTGATGCTTGAGGGTAAATAGGTTGGCGAGGTCGGTGAAATGATTGTTAAATTTCTATCAAACGACTAAAAATAAATAAATTATTAAATCTTTATGTACATAGAATAAATAAATTTGGTTATACCTTTGGAGACATTTCTCCATTCCATTGTTGCATACAGTGTTCAGTTAATTGCTCTAATGCATACATTTTGAGCTGACTAATGAAATTAACATCATGTTTAGGACTGCTTGCAATAATATGATCGTCACGTATATTTTTGATAAACGTAGTCATTTCTTCACTCGTTCTCGGCAATGATTCCGCTTTGGAAAGTTCACCATTAATATAATTCGTAAAAATATTGAATTGTTTTAAGACGATTGGATGCATTATAGTTGATTTTCGTACGATAGTTTCGAAAATGCACCATTCTAGGTAGTGAAGTCGTATGAGCTCCATACGATTTAAAAGAATTCGGCATCCGTCGTGTATCTTGGACTCTATTACTAAGGAGTTTTCACCGCTATACATCATGCTAAATAACTTTAAATTCTCTGTCTCGAGAAAAATGGTTCTTTTATATTTCGCCGGCTGCTCCAAAATAAATGATAGGATATTACCCATCAGTGAAAATATTCTTTTTAGAAACTCAGTTGAAATTTTAACATAACGTGATGGTGTTATTATATGCACCGCCACTCTGAACATATCAGTCGGATCGATCCCAATATGTATAAACTTACGTTTCACGAAGTTCAACGTATAGTTAGTAGAATCGATAAGCTCCGAAGGCGGTGTTGGCGGGACATATGTAAAGGTTTTCTTGTATATAGCTGCATTATCCGTGATTGAACCGGCCATATTTAGAAACACTTGTAAATTTATTTTTGAAACGTGAAAAAATGATTTTAAGTATCTATAGAGAACAATGACTCGTTGTTAGAGTGAATGTATTACTACTGAAGATATTACACACACCACTCTGCTTTATTTATACCCTAAAATATTGCGATGATAGAGGGTTAATAGTTTTGTTTACATCGTATTGAGTATATTGAATTCGAAAACTTAACAGGGGGGGGCATGTACTGGATAGGAATGGATGGGAGGGGGCATGGCCGTTCATAGCATGGAGGGGAGGGGTAAGGCCGGGAACGGCATGGAGGGGCATGGCAGCGATAGGCATGGCGAGACATGGCACGCGCACGATAGGGAGGGCGGGGTATCTGGATCTCCTGGATTTGCGGGGGTCACAGAACCGACTAAAACATACTACTAGTATAAAAACAAAAATAACTAATTTTATTCTGTACCCGGGCTATCCCCGTATTCAGGCCCGTACTGGACACCGGGAATTTTCCCGGTGCGCCCCATGATCAATTTAGAAATTAGCGCCTCTTTTCCCATTTTTTTAAATATAATTTTAATATATATTTACTATATATTAGAGTGTACCTATTTTTTATGTGTGTATTTCTTATGAAGCCCATATTTTAAACAAGACATTAGCAAGAAACATAAGAAAAGCAGATAAAGAAAGAGCTGAAATTGATCCTAAATTTTGTGTAGCTGTATTTGATTTACAGAAAGTATTAACTTCACCGCAAAGTGAAGTTAGTAGTTTCTATTATAAAAGAAAGTTTGCTAGCTATAATTTTACAATTTATGACATTGGGCAAAAACAGGGGTATTGTTTTATGTGGACTGAAACAGATGGAAACAGAGGTTCAAATGAAATATCAACGTGCTTATTGAAGTTTATTAAAATTACGTGTATGAAGGAAAGTGGTAGTGAAGAGTTTAGTTTTTTTTTCTGATAACTGTGCAGGGCAAAATCGAAACAGATATATTTACGCTATGTGGAAGCATGCAGCTTTTACTCAGAAAGTCAGTATTAAACATACATTTTTAGAAAAGGGACACACACAAAACGAAGGTGATAGCATGCACGCCACCATTGAATGCTCTAAAAACATAAAACTATATACATTCCAGCCCAATGGTTTACGTTAGTAAGATGTGCCAAAATACATGGAAAATCGTATATAGTGTTTGAATTATCACATGAGGACTTTTTAGATTTTAAACCCCTAGTAGAAAACTCACAATTAAATTGGAGAACATCAACTGATAACAATATAATTAAATGGAATAGTGTGAAAGATACATCCTATAAAACTCCAAATACTTTTAACATCAGGTACAATTTAAATAGTACAAGTACCATGGACACGTCATTATTGGTTAAGAAAAAAAGAGGAAGGTTTCAAAGGCGTTGTTTACCGTTAAGAGCCTATAATGAAAAATTACCAGTTGATAAAATGAAAATCAATGATTTATTATCACTATGTAACAAAGGCCTCATACCATCTTGCTACCATGATTTTTATAAATCCTTAACTCCAAAATAATTTGTATAATTGTATTATAATGTAATATTAAACTATATTAATTTCACTGTTTAATAATAATAATATTACTATTACCTATATTAATTTATTTCAAATATTGTTTTTCCATTAATATTATAAAGTGTTGTTTTTTTTTTTAAGTATTAATTTTATAAGTTGTTTTACTTCAATAAAAGTTTGTTATAATTATATTGAGTTGTCATAATAAATAATATTATTTTGATTAATAAGACACTACAATGGTTATTACTTTACTTATTTTATTTATTTATTTTTTCCAGCGAAAAAAGTCGTAACTCATAATTTTTTTAACCTATTTTTTATGGCCAACAAAAAGAGTTAGCTGAAAGTAGATTAAGTGGATTTTAAGAAAGAACCTGAAAGATTACAAAAATAATTTTAAAATTTACAATTTTTGAAAACCAGAATAAGATTTTATTTTTGAATGTTTATATTGTATTTCCTGAACATTTTGTAAAAGTGAGTTACGACACTTTTCGCTGGGGACGTCGATTTGTTTGAAGGAAGTGTATTTTCTGAGAGATGCAGGGGCTAAATGTCCAAAAGGAAAGTTATATTCTAAATACTTTAACAAAATAAGAAATTTAAAACATCATAGACTTGTGCCTCAACAACCAAAAGAAAAAAAATGTGTCGAACAGGAAACTAAATAGAATATCTATAGAATTAGACTGTGAAATAAGTAAATCTATTTTATATTATCTATAGGATATTTTGTGTTCTAGCATAAACTTATAGTTTAAATTATTATTTATAAATTATAGGCACTGAAAATGATATACGTAGATATGCTTTGAAGTAGCTTGAAGCATGAAGAGTTGTCTTGGCCGGAAATTGAAAATATTTGAAAAAAAACTACTGGACATAGATTAAGAAATTTCAAAGCCACAGATTTCTCAGCTACAGAATTACAAAAAACATGGCCTCAGTATAAAAAACCACTTGGTTATAAGCTTGTAAGTTAAAAGACATAAGAGCATGTTTGATACATCATCATTTACTAAACTGTTGAAAATATTGAATAATTGAGTGAAAGATGTTAATAGTAAAAAAATGCTCCAAGACTTAAATGAAAATGTTAATGCTTCAGAATGTAAGTATTAATGGGAAACATTTTTTTTCCTTATGACAAATAAAATGAATACTCATGATAATCTATATTTAAAAAAATAAAAAGTACTTATTTACTTAGCCTGGAGTATTATATGTTGCTAAAATATCCTACAGAATCACTAAATGTTTGGTTATTTCTGCAACGTTTTTTTATAATATAAAATTAAAGTCAGATAAGCCAAGTCCTTTGATTAATCTAATTATATTTGAATTAAGAGGATGTCAGCGCAGCTATTTTTCTTCGTAGTAACATGCTTTCGAAAAATAGTGTTTATTCCAAAATGATTAGACTTAGCGTTATACAACCTATTATAAAAATTAAAGGTAACAACATTATCTAGGGAATGTCATATCCATTTAGCTTTTTATTAGTTTTTTACTAAAATACGATCATTTTAAGTTGTCGAAAATTGTAACTTTTTAATCATAAATAACTACCGTTTCAGCTGTTTAATCAAAAAAATGGATATGACATGCCCTAGATAATATTGTAATCTTTAATTTTGAAAATTTGGTGTTTTTCTCTAAAATCACTCTAAACCGTTGTTTTGGCCATTTTTCGTAAACATGTTTTTTGTTATCGAATTTAATTTTTCATTCGTAAGGTGCTGCTGCCTACGAACGGCGGCGACATCGACGATTATTTCTCCCACTATTGCCACAATCAGCGGATTCGGACGCGTCGCGGTCGCATGCACGCACGGTATATTTTTAACTAATCGGCGAGACGGCGATTAACTATTTCGACGAAGTATAAATCAAAATTACAAGATAAGATATTATTGCAATGAATGCAATGCATACGAAATAATTTATTATAATAATATTGTTTCTATTGTTATTATATTGATGTTCAAAATAAATATAAATATCATCGATAACTATACGGTATAATGCCATGCCCTATCCCCCTATCCTCTATAGTCTATACTCTAAAAAATCTAAAATCTATACGAATACGATAGTGAGTATAGTACGTAAGTCGTAATGTGCCAGACGACAGTTTAGGACATCTAGGACCTAGGTTATTAATTATTACTTATTGACTGTTGTTATATTTCATTTATCGTGTTTACTTGTTCAACGTGAAAGTGTGAAGCACGAAACTAAACGTAATACGTTTATTATGGCGAATAAAAAACTTACTGCAAAGCGTACTATTAAAAAAAATAACTACTAGGACTCTAGTTCAAAATCGGTGGTCCAATCGTATTTTAAGGTAGACCATTAATTTATTAATTATTAGAATTTTTTAATTGTACCTAATTGTACGCAATAGCTTATATTATTATATATTTCCAGTATTATAATATTATCATAATTAATAAATATAAGTAATACTATTAATTTGCATATACCTATTGTTCCTATATATATATTCTTTAGAGAAGCAGCTAGTACGTCAACAGACGATGTTGAAAGCGTACAAAGCGTAAACGCTGCAGACTTTGTTATACCAATCCTGTAAGTAAAACTATTGAAATTAATTTGTTTATAAACAACACAAATAGATTATTTTAATTATTATATTTTTATCCCATTAATATAATATATATATTATACCTATGTTATTATTTTACAGTTTTATTATGTAAAAAAAAAAAAGTTTAAAAACCTAATTAATTATATTATTTATTTATATTAATTATAATTTTTTTATTATAAAATGTGTATTCGTAAATGATAGCTTTACGTCTTCTCCGATATGTACTGAGCAGTTTGAAATAGAGAATTATAATTTAATTGAAGAGACACATTGTGACGATGATATGTAAGTATCTATATTGTATCAAAAATTATCAAATGGAGTATCAAAAATGTATTTTTTTTAGTGAGAGCAAAGCTCCATTGGCTGGTAGAAGAATAGTTGACATTAATTATTTTTTTCAAACAAATCCAAGAAAGTCTGCATACTGGTAGTTTCGGATGTAGTTTTTTAGATATGGACTTTGTTAGTGAAATACACGTTGGTTTTTTGTCAAAATTTAAATTTAAATGCAGAATGTGTGGCATAAAAACGCTCATTTTATCTGAAAAAACTGGAGAACCTACTGAACATTTGCCAATCAATGAAGCAGCTGTAAATGGTACATTATCAATAGGTATAATTTTTAATTATTTAATAGAAGTACAAAAGATTTTAGTGAATCAAAATTATGAAGTAACATGATTAAATTTTTACATATTATATATTATATTAGGAATAGGACATAGTCAGTTATCAGAGTTTACTGCTGCAATGGAAATACCGTGTATGTCGAACACAACATACTCCAGGGTGCACGAGACAGTCAGTTTTTTCAGTTCATAACACAGCTTGGGATGAGATGAAAAAGGCAGGTGTAGAGGAACGGGAATTGGCATTAGAAGCTGGAGAGGTCGATGAAAATGGAATACCAATGTGTACAGTAGTAGCAGACGGACAATGGTGTAAAAGAAGTTATAAAACAAAGTATGATGCACTATCTGGAGTGGTACGTATACATTTTGTCATATGTTTCGTTTTAAATATTGAAACTAATATATAGGTATTCAATTTTTATATTTTTATTAAGGCTTCCATCATTGGATATAGAACCAAAAAAAGTATTGTTCGTAGGTATAAGAAATAGGTATTGCGTCATTTGTCACCGTGCCGCTTCTAAAAACGAAAAACCTTCTGAACATCGCTGTTTTATGAATTGGAATAAATCTGCAACAGGTATGGAAGCAGATGGTGTTGTTGAAGGGTTTATGAAAAGCGTCGAAATGCATAATTTGAAATTTAATAAACTGATTGGTACGTATTACGCTTTCTTTATAGTTTATAAAGTGCAAAATATAGTCTTAAAAATGTTTGTTGGTTTTACATTTTAAATTACCAAATACAGTAAAACTTCCATATAAAATAATACGCAGATACTAAAAAAATATATTTTTGACTAGAGTTATTTTCTGATATATGTATGTAAAATTTAAAAGTTGTGTATATATTAGGTATAAACATGTTTATATAAAACCATAACGCACTTGCAGTACATATTTTCTATTATTATGACCGTTATTTTGAGTGCCCATACTATATAGAAATATTAATGTATTTTTCCCATAACACACAATTTTTTAGTTTAAAATTTCATTTATATTCCAGGTGACGGAGATAGTAGTGTTACTAAAAGATTGTTAGAAGTACTACCTTATGGCCCTAATGTTTTAATTGAAAAAATAGAGTGTCGCAACCATCTACTGCGTAATTACAGTCAAAAAATAGCAGCTATTGCAAAAAAAACTTGTTATCCTATAAATTTACGTAAATTTATAATTCAAAATGCAATGCGGTTTCGAACTGGAATAGTAAAAGCTATTCGTTACCAAAAAAATGAAAATAAACCTTTATGTCAACAAATCGCACTGCTAGAACAAGACTGCCACAACTCAAAATTCATGAATTTATTGTTGTACTTCGTTCAGTTACGTATTGCTTTTGATTCATGTTTCCAATGATAATCTTCTAAAAATATTACCAATTATATAGTTGTAAATAAATAGCAATTCATAGTTACTTCTACTTACTGTTCTCATATTCAGGTCTCACTGAAGGTGTATCATTTAACCAGCATACTACTTTATTTGTAATATCAACTTCTTCATCATTAATAGATGTTACTATATTGAACAATAATATTATAATTAATTAAAATTATTGGTTAATAATATTTTGTATATAATATTATACAATTAAAAAATGATTTAATCAATAACTGGTATTGTTAGCTATTATAGTGTACCTATATTATAATAATATTATAGTATTATACATATAAATATACCTAATGGCTAATGATAGATATTTATATTATATGAACTGTATACCTATTTATAATTGATACTACTTAAAACTATTAAATGTAATCGTGGTGTTTATATTAAAACTTTAAAACAACTATTACACACAAATTAATATGTAGAAACAACCAGTATTTACTATTAGAATACCTACTGCTTCAAATACTTGAAATTAAAGTATTTAAAAATATAAGATAATAAGGTAATAGGTATAAGATATTTGATTACTTTTATTAAAACGTTAGGATTAGCTGAATATAATATCACTTACCTGTTTCTATAGTATTTTCATAATTAATATCCTGGGTAAGACTTTCTGTAGACGACATAATATTATTCTGTAATTTATTTACTAGTACTAGATTTAACATTTGGCGCTTCTAGTGAATCTTGACATTTAATACTTTAGGTATACACAATATTAATACAAATAATAATGATTTAAATTTTTAGAACTTGAAATAATAAAAACGTATTCATGGTACTTACTACTTAAAAACATATTGATAATAATAGTATAAGCCAGTGTGATATTAAGCATAATTTATTAAATTGATTAATGTGATAACCATTGTTAATCGACCATGACAATTTAACAAACAACTATTCTATTAATAAATACAACCAGTCATATTTTGTGTTGTGGCTGCACTAGCGACAAGTTCTACCAAATGCAAATACTGCCACAACTCTAAATATTTACTGTTTATTCAACATATCACGTCAAATTAGTTTTTATTCAGTGCAAGAACATATAAGTCGAAATAAGGCAGTCTTAATTTTGACTTCAGTGATAATTTGGATAAATTAAAATAAGTATACTGCCATAAGTGAATATATGGCTCTCATTGAAAATTAACTAACATTTAAATAATTCAATACTGACACATCTCTATAGTGCTAAATAAAATTATATTGAATGTGGCGTTCTTGCATTTTATAGAGCTTATTTTCTCTATTCAACGTAGTCATAACTCA
>NW_020270822.1:0-29384 GCF_002803265.2 Melanaphis sacchari
CGGTACTTCGTTCAGTTACGTATTGCTGAAATTTTTGTGTGGACGGGATGTCAATTTATTTCTTGCGATCAAAGCTCAAGCTGAAGTATGCCTCAATAATGTTTGTAAAGTAACACGTTACTGTACATTCCATATGCTAAACGGTTGCTGTGACATTGCGTGGATGGTTGGGATTGGCTGCAAATTCTATTGAAAACGCCATTAATGAAATTATTTAAAACATTTTATGTACCGATAATATAGTGGTAGAAAATGCTTACAAAAAGTTGTATGAAAATGAAAGAGTTTCCTCAATGGACAAAATATTTGTAATTATTGGACATATATAAGAAAATGGTGTATATGTTTAGGGACAGAATTATTCTAGAGTCATACAGCAACAATTACTGTAGTAGCAGTTAGACTTTATAAAGATCATGTTTAGGTAAGTAAAAGCGTACAATGTGTTAGCTTTAATAGATTTACTAGTACAGCTTTAGAAGATTATTATAAAAGACTAAGAATTTGCGAACGGTAGAAATTCTCAATCAGATTAATATTGCAAAAATGATGAAGATTGCATATATAAAAAGATATATGATTGTACAAGAAAATGACTATGAATTTTGTGCCAGTGAACAAGAACAGAAACATTATTATGTATGTTAATATTAATGTGGTGCTTTATTTCATGTTCTGAATACTGGCTGGAAAGTTTATAAACATCAGTACGCTACTTTTCAATTTTAATAAATAAATATTTTCCGCTATAACACTGCAGACCGTTTTAATATATAGCTAAGTACCTTTGGAGATCAAAGTCTTGAATAGATCATTTATGATCATTTTAAAAGTGACTGTAATAGAATAAAGAAATAGAACGAAATTAATATGCAAATATGGCAACAAAAATGGCAAAAATTAAATTTAACAGAACCCATACCAAGTTCAGCTCAGAATCAAATGACGCGCCATTTGATAATGTATTAGAAATTTATTAAACGGACATAATACTTCGCATGGGTCATCATCACAGGAATAAAAGTTAGAACAAGAGCCCAAAAATTAAAAACTAAGGGCAATGAGAAATCTTTACACCTCTGACGGGGTGTGTATTATGGTGAAATAGGGTAGTTGCAACTATGAGTTCAACCTATACAATAAGCTCCTAGAGCAAGTGCAGGTATAACTAAAGGTAGCAAACGGTTGTTAGCTGAGTAGACCTCCATTAGAGAAAATGTTGCTAAAAGGAAATAAATTTAGAACCAAAATAATACATTGTATCAACTATACTAAAATCATGGTTCCTAAATACCTATTTGTAATTTTAAAATTTATTTTTAATTTTAGTATTTAAAACTGACTATAATATATATCTATACACTTAATTTGATTTAGTTTTAACTTGAGAACTTATATTTATTATTATTATTAATTGTGAATATTGATAATGTACATGACCTATACATGTAATTTAGATTTTAACCGTGAACTTATATTTTATTATTATTATGAATTGTAGAAATTGACTAATGTACATATCTATACATGTAATTTGAGTTTTAACTTGAGAACTTGTATTTTTATTATTATGTATAGTTGGCAAGAATTGACTAATGTACTACCTATACACGTGATTTATGTTGCAACTTGAAAACTTATACTTATTCATTATTGTCACAATATTACATATGAAAGAACTAATTAATAAACTAACCTTGCATAAAAATAACCCTAACTTTAAGTTAATGGCAATTAAAATTATGGTAAAATTGTTAAAGGTTAAATGGTAAAATAACAAAATAAGTAATAATCAATATAGATTTCACATCACATCTCAAAGTAATATTTACATTGTCATCTTTGACAATTTTCATATTTAATGATGATGGATAAATCATTTATTAAATAATTAAATGTTAATTAACAAATCTATTCTAATTAGAAAAATATCAAATTTGAAAACATTGATAATTTTATCATGTTAATCACAAATGTAATAGGACCAATGAAGAGCTCTACTTTCTCTATTTCCTATGGGTCTCTAGCAATGTATGGTTTGCTTATATGCACCCAGGCAGACTTACGCATTGTTAGTAAAGGATTTCCCCGCCTTGACGGATCTTGTTGGACTGTTGTGGTGCGCGTCCAGTGGTTCAATAGTTGGAGTATTCCGGCATTGGATCGGCCGCCC
Source organism: Melanaphis sacchari (assembly GCF_002803265.2). Taxonomy (NCBI): domain Eukaryota; kingdom Metazoa; phylum Arthropoda; class Insecta; order Hemiptera; family Aphididae; genus Melanaphis; species Melanaphis sacchari. The sequence goes on from NW_020270822.1 coordinate 2,174, forward strand.
ACAGTCAATGAGGCAATAGTCAGAGCTATTCAGGCATTGTCTCGACTGTTAAACAGTCCAACTTGATTCCTCCGTTGTCTCCCGTCAGTGCGATCATCGTTGCGTTTAAGCTCGGACAGTGCGTTCGTCGTTTATGCGTTTCTTTTTATTTTAATATATACAATAACTTATCATCTTAACGATTATAATTGTAAGTTACATGTTTTTTATTGTGTTTCGTCATTGCGACATTTTATTAAAATATTGTCATTAAGACAACTAAACCAAAAATGTAAATTGTTATACTTTGTCATTGCGACACCATAACCCTTTCTTAAATCAAACAATATTAATGCAATGTATATTGTGCTGTATAATAGTATACTATTTATAGTATTAAAAATTTTAATAACCGCGGCAAACCGGTTTGACAATCACTTACTAAAATTGGCCACGGGATTCGCTGATGTCAGCGCTCACTTTTCGTGAGCCGCACTATAGTATCAACGCCCATCATAATATAGCTTTTTCGGCCTTTTTTTCTTTGGAGAAGTAAAAAATCTCGATCTTCCTGGATACCTAAAATAACAAATGTTTTTTTAAACAAAATATTAATGCATCATATTAAATTATTACCTATAATATTTAATGCGTTCGCATGAGCAATGTTAAATAAATCGTCCGATTTTGAGGTAAAGACGGCTTCTTTTTGAATTTGACATTCGGTTCTTTTTGTAGAATTTTTTTGAACTGTTCTCCATTCATGATATAATTTTTCAAACTTAGATATACAATGCTAAATTTCTTTTACAGGGATTCTTGCTTTTTCCCAAAATATTATTATTTCACGTACAGCGAGACGAGCACTTTCACGTATGTTTAATTTAACAACTCGTAAATTGTAAAAAAAAACTAATAAAGCTTGCTTAATAAACGGCAATTTACCACCATTAATTTGACTACACTTATTACCCAATAAATACACATTATTTCTTATTTTCAAACACATCACAATAATAATTCACGACAATATTTTCAAAAAAAAAAAAAAATTTAAAAAACGAGTGATCGTCAGACGACTATTCTTAAACTAATCTCTAGATTAGTAAATTTATTTCGTTTAAATTACGTCAACTATCAGCAATACGATAAAAGCTAATACAAAAAATACACATATAAATTGCTTTGATTTATAAAAAAAACTTTTGGAGATATGAAAAAAATTAAAGACAAATTATCAATAAGTAAAGAATACAAATAGTAATAAATGTTATAATATTGAAAAATGTTAAAAAAAAACGGGTTTTTAAACACTTAAGGTTAATATATCTCACTAACAGTCGAAGATATCAAAACAATTATGGAATACAAATTGTCGTAAATGCAGTTTAATTTAAGTTAGTAACCATAATAAATTTCAATTTGACCAACTTTTATAACATATACAAAAAACTTCCAAAATTTTGAAAAAATTTTAAACTTTAAACTTTAAGTTCAAATAGGCATGGGTTAACTTTGTTTGATCGATCCAATATTTTGTGTAATTAATTTTTGTATGTATATACACTGTTTTAAGGGGTGAGACGGAAAAAAATTTTGAATTTCAAATTTAAGGACCACCTTAATGTATACTGAGTAATGCTAGTCCAGTCAATTGGTCTTCTCCAGTTGCATTTCTTAGGTATTTGTTTATTCTTTTCATCGTTGAAAAAGTTCTTTCCGGTGTTACCATGGTTACTGGTAAAGTTGCTAAAACTTTTAATAAAAATGAAATATTTGAAGAAAAAATTTAGTTACAATTTAAATATGCTTCGAGTACTTCAGGAGATCGCTCTAATATTGGTTTATCATACCATATTCTTCTCCAAAGTTTTAATTCGTTTGAAAGTGCATCCAAATCTAAAAATTCTGAATATAATTCGAAATAACTTGCTTTTAATTCAGAATTAGTGCATTTATTGAGAAGTAACTAATATAGTAAAGATATTATTTTTTCATGGTTAGTAAAGCGTTCTTTTAATTGTCTTATAAAATCATCGAAAAATGATATTGCAATAGCTATACGAAAATATGTTTTCAGACAATTAGAAGCAATATTCACACGATGTTGTTGACGAACTACTATTCTGGGAATTTTAATATTTTCTTCGTCGTCAATAGATTTTAAAAGAAGTTCAAATTTTTCAAAAATTTCATCAAATGTATTATCAATATTTTCACGTAAACGAATTAATTCGTTTAGTATTGTTTCGATATATTGTTAAGCTTCTACTAAGTCATAACTAACTGACTGTAGATTTTTACATAGTCGAAGCGTCATTGAATACAGAGTATTTTATGTAACCATACTTAATATAAATTCATTAGTAATTATTGATCGATAAAATTGAAGTGTTTTTGATGATGTATTTATGTCTTGAACTAATTGTAATTCTTTCAAAGTTTCAACAATGGGTTGGAAAATTTCAACAAATCGTTGAATTCCGTCGTGGTTTTCAACCCATCGAGTATCACACATTGATATCGGTTTAATCCATTTGGTATTAGGTACAATGTTTTTTATTTTAGTTTTTAATATATTTGTCCGCATAGCTGAACTTTTAATGAAATTTCCAATAGATTTTATTGTACCAATACAATTTCTGATATATTAAACATTGCACGAATGAGCTAGCGCTAAATTTAAAGAGTGCGCACTACAATGTACGTAAAGTGCTGCTGGATGACTTTTCCTAATAACTGTTTGGACGCCTTTAAAATTTCCACTCATAGAAGCAGCGCCATCATAACTCTGACCGACCATTTATTTATTATTAATTCCAAGCGCTTGTAATGAATTTTTTATTACAGAGGCTAGATTTTGACCAGTTGTACTGTGAACTGGTACAAATTGTAAAAAGTCTTCACGTAAAACATAACACATTTCTGCGACTACTTTGCTGTTTTAACTTTTTGCACTTATATTTATATATTTTAACGTGCTGAATTCAAGTATATAATTAGTTTTTTTCTAACACGTTTAATTTTTTTACAATTTGCATTTTAAATATTGTATTTTCTCTATAGTCATACATTAATATGCGGTATATTCTCAAGTCGAATTATTATTATAAACTCAATATGTAGTATACTTTACTAAAACTATATCTCAGATAGCAAAAAAATATTATTATAATGTTATATTAATATTTTAAAAATAATAATATTATTTTAATTTCTCATGATAATAGAAACGTTATAAAAACATTCTAGTAATATTTATTGGCCAAAGTAATGTTATTATATTTACGACATTTGAGTAATATTTTTATAACATTCGAATATTTTGAATAAAAATGTTATTATTACGTAATTTTTATAATATGATAACATTATATAAATATTTTTTCATGCATTCAAATAATATTATAATGACGTTTTTTTCTTAAACTTATAGTATTTTAGGATTTTATCGAAAATCAAAAATATGCAAAAAATGTATTTGATATTTAAATCATTCTTCAATATAGCAGAATGGATAATATGGTTATTTAACTGTTTAATTTATAATATATTATAAATACAAGGGGTATACAATTGCTGTAAATAAAAAAAAGTAAAGATGTTGTAGCTGAAAGTAATCATTTATGCATTTACATTTTACTTTATTCAGCATAAAACTAAGACGCCATCGTTATCTACTACACATGTAGAGAAGTAAATAAGTAAATAGCTATGTCTTACACAGGGCCGGATTTAGAGGAGTGGAGACCTCGGGGCATCAAAGGAGTGGGGGCCCCCTGGCACTAAATTATTTTACAAATAAAATGAACATTTTTTTTCAAAGTAGATTATTTTTCTTTTATTAGTATTTAACAAACATATAATTATAATCAGAAACAAGAAATTAAATTTAAGTGTTAACAAACGGAATCTTCCGAGCTTTTTTTGCCGAAAAATCGTTGATAAGTTCGTTGAAATCCAGTTCCCGAAGTAAATCACTTTCAATGCTCAGGAGAGAAAGTTTTGATAGACAATTTTGTCCCATCGTGGTTCGAAGCCTATTTTTTATAATCTTCATTTTTGAAAATGAGCGTTCTCCAGTGCAATTTGATACCATCAAAACCAAATACATTCTCAATGCAATTTCAAGATTAGGGAATGTAGCTCTGAAATTTTGATCTTCGAGAATTTGGTAGTAAAATAGTTCCGGAGATCGGTCTTTTCCATAGTCCTTTTTGTATGCGTCGATCAACGACACAAATTGAACCAACTCATTTCCAAGACTAGGTTCTAAATCATCCTCATAAACTTTCACCAATGCCTCTGCTGCAGCGTGCAAATTTTCAACATCCATCTTCTCAATGTGATTAAGAAATCCAAATCTCGAACGTACAGCTTCATAGGCATACAATCTTTCAGTAAGAGAAACACATAGCTGGTCAATTACTGGTATGAAGGTAGATACTTTGTATTTCTCCTTGGGTGACAGGTTTGCGTCTTGTGCTTTCCGGATTCAACCTCACATTTCTCGCTCTGGTGCGTGATTGTATGTATTGATCGGTATGAGATATTTTTTTGGCTGCTTCTTCGTATTTATCAAAATCGTTTCTTTTGGATTCTACGAATATTTTCAATGATTCTAGTGCACGCATTGCCGATTCAAGAATCATTTTCGGGTCTTGCAACATTTTGTTTGTAGCGTTGAATCGCTCCAAGATGTCCCAGGTAGCAAAATCGTAATGATATTATTACTATAATATTATAATACCGCTATGAAAATAATATTTATTTGTAAATATTATAATATCATTTATATTTCATTGCAATTATATTATTATTTTAGAAACAATATATTATTATTTTTATTTCATTCCATTTATAATATTATTTGCGGAATATATTATTCATGTTTTTTTATTATTTCGTATGTAATAATAATAATTTTTAAAATTTATATTTCCAGCCATCTGGCTTTTACATACCTATTATTAAATAAATAGAAATGAAAAAAAACCAAAACTAACATCCAAATTATTTTTATTAACTTTTTTAAATTTTTTTGATTCTCTAGTAGAAAACACTATTAATAGTACTACCGTACTCATGTATTATTATTACTGACCGAAAAAAATATTGAATAATATCTATACTATAGTCTATAATAGTGATGTATATAAGTGATAACTAACTACGATTTACAGTAAAATATACTTTACAGTTTATATACTTATACGCCCACCAATGAAGTTATAAACTAAATTTATAATATTATTATTTACACCACTAATTATCACATCATAATTAATAAATAATAATATTTGTATAATTTATAAATTATTTTTAACCGAACCAGTCGCATAATACGCAAAAATACAGTGCATATTAATGATGTATTCATTTCTATTACCTATTATTTCTTAATAAGTCATGTTAAAATAATCTGATAATAATGGTAATAACACTATTCATTAATAATTAATGAATATAATATTTAATTCTTGTTGTTTAATATTATTAAAAGTACCTACATTATAATATTATGTTTTTTAAATAAAAACATAGAAACATAATAAATAATAATATATGTATTTTGTATTAAACATTATTTTTAATAATGATTCGTGGTTTACATTATAATTTACCACCTATTAAAATAAATGACAATATGAATAACGACAATAACTAATTAATTAATTAACGAATTAGATTATAATTATGTTTATATGAGTGTATTAATAACTATTATTGTTAGGCATCATAAATTATAATATAACTAATAAGGAATCATTGATTTTAGAATATATTTTAAAATCAATGTAAAGAATCAAGGTCTATTAATATATATAAATTATATTATATTATACTGTAAGTAATATATATTCATGGACTAAGATATAACTGGACTAAAAAGCCCAATCATTAATCACTAGGCAGTCTGGGCTGCTTAAAGTCCTGTTGCTAGTGTTGCTACCAATGAGAATATTAATATAATATTAATTTATGTCAATTTATAATAATATATATTGTCAATTGTCATGTCGCGTACTCGCGTTGCGTCGCGATTTAATAGCAATCGCCAGTTGCTTTTGGTGAAAACCACAAATATTATACGTTTATTATTCGAGGTGAAAATTAAAAACACCAACTTGTCCAACTTACACTGCGTTTATAAATGTAACCGTAAAGTCAAGGTTTACGACATATTCGATATTTTGATTGTCAATACACTCGATATCGTTATCGTGCAGACTGTAGATAATTGTGGTGTCCATGGAATTAGCCGAGCTAAAATTAGTGGTAAAACCAGTGTTTGGCGAGTTCCTTGTAAAAAGGAATTCGTTCCGTTCCTCGTTCTTTTTAATAAAAAAGGAATTCGTTCCGTTCCTTGTTCCTTAAAAAAAAAAAGGAATTCGTTCCTTTGTCGTTCCTTTAAAAAATGAACGAGTTCCTTTTTAGTTCCAAATAAAATAAAAATTCTTATTTAATCATACGTTTTTTTTATTCATAGCTGATATACTTAGATGCTTTACTTTTTAATTATACTACAAGTACATTTTTATAATTTTATAATTAGTAAATACTAAATACTGATACAAATATAATATTAAAATATTAAATTAAATATAAACTGGTTTTTTTTTTATTCATAAACATTTTTTAAACAATATAAATTAATATATATATAACAATTAACAATAGACTATATTATATTCTAAGAAATTAGTTCTTCTAAAACAGAACAAAATGACTGTACTAAAAGTACTACAATCTAAAGTGTAATTTTATTTTGTTTTAGAAGAACTAATTTCTCAAAAAGTTCATCTCCTAGTCTGTAACGTTTAACAGTCATTACATTGGATCCAGTAGAAAACAGTCTCTCGACAGGAGCACTTGAGGGCATTGGTGTATTGTACTCCAAAAACACTTTCATAACTTCTGGATAAGACAATAACATAGTTATCTCATGCAATGGACTTTTCAGATACATTTTTAAGTCATCTTCAGAGGAACTTTTTTTATTATTCAATGGAAGACAAAAAAAATTTTGTGCTTTATCAAATTCTTTGTTTGTAGTATCACTTGTATCATTTTCATCGTTTTCTTTACAGTAGAACAAAGCTTTCAAATTTTTTTCAGCTAAACACTGATCATATTTATCAAGCCAAATAAGTTTGAATCTTGGAATTAAACATGATGCTAATATTAATTCGTTTTTCTTCCAAATTGGTTCAAATCTTTTTTTAATAGATTCGATGATTGTTTGTAAAAGTGGTGCACAGTAAACTAACTTTTCGTTGTCGATCGCTTTTAATTTTTTTTCCAACGCATAAAGACTTGACAATAAAAAGCCCATGTACATACTTTCTTCCCCTTGTAAAAAGTCTAAGGTATCAGCTAAATGTGACATAACATCACAATACTCATTTATCAGTTGAATTTCTTGTAGTGTGAACCTTTGTATTTCACAATAGTCCAATACCTGATTGATCTTGTCTAATCCATTTTGTGCATTTAATATATTTTTTAATTGTAACAAAGCATCATACATGCAGTTCCACCTAGTTTTATTTGGTGTTTTAAAATAAACTCCTAAAATATCATGTATTTTTTCGGCTGCTAGAGGAGATATGTTTTGCTTAGACCACATTGATGTACATTTTCCAAGCATTTTTCTATAAAGCTTTTTAAAATTAGTATTTGTATTTATCATTTTATCAACATCCGATTTTGCGATAAGGTCCAATGTGTGACTTGCACATCTATAGTGAGGAGGTAATTGAATAAATGTGTCAGATTCTTGTTCTAATGCAGTTGTTGAATTTAATATATCAAATAAGTCAACATTCTCATTTTCATCATCCGAGTCTGGATCATTATCAGAGTCTGAATTATTGGTATTAGAATAAGTATTAAATGCCTTCACAAAGTTTGAACCATTGTCAGTGGTTGTTGAAACAATTTTATTTTGAATTTTATATGTTGTATAGATTTTATATAATGCCTTTGCAATAACATCATAAGTATGGCGACCTTGGAGACGACAGCATGCTAATGATACAGATTCTCTTTTAAAACTTTTGGAGTTTATCCAGTGACATGTCACCCCAATATAGCTCTTTTTTCCTTTGGTCCAGCAATCAGCTGTTGTAGATACATACAAAACTGATGATAATGTATTTGTTATATTGTCTACCATGGATAAATAAAGTTTTTCAATTTGTATTTTTATACTTTTACTGGACATAACCTTTAAATCTTTTGGTAAACCTAGTCTAACCAGATTTACAAACGAAGGTTTATCAACCACACTTAGTGGTTGAGTATTACTCACAATAAATTTCAATAACAAATCATTTAATTTGTGCTGAGTAACACCTTCTTTACCAGATCCACAACGTTCTAGTGTTAACTGATGCAAGGGGTTTGTGGTTTGATCAGTTTCCAAACCAAAACACTGTTTTTTAATAACATACTTTTGTTTGCCATCATTTAAAGCATTTTCAAAATCATTGTTTTTGTATTGATGTACTCTCTGAAACATATCAAATAACAAATAAAATTATTATATAATTTATTAATGCATGATTGTTTTAACAATTACATTACAAATCTAACATAATATAAACATAATCGGCACTTGGTCAAAACTCATGTAGGTGCATTTGCTTATTATGATTTACAAATCCCCAACTCACTCTGATTTCTTACTAATATTTTAAATTTTTACCACCACTAAAATTTCATAATAAGTCATCAAAACTATTCAAAATAACAAAACGGCATGAATCATAAAATCCCCAGGAGTCATTAAGCTTATTTTGGCATTAGGTACAAGAAAAAATATAATTTTTTTAATTTATTTACTTTAATTGGAGAATTAATAAATTAGTATATAAGGTATTTATTTTTATCATAAATAATAACAGTCAATTATTTACAAATATATAATATACAATAATATAAAATAACAACAATGTGTTACAGTTATAACTTATTTAATGGTTATTCAGAAAATTATAGTCCATAATAGGCATAATATATGGTTATCATTTTAAAATAATTATGAAAATAATAGTTATAATCAGAAAATTAAAATTGGCCATTATAATTTATATTTTACAAAATTTATTATTATTTTAAATGTTTTAAATTAAGTATTTAATTTAATTTGTTTATGTTAAAAGTTGAAATCTAGGTATACCGTATACCTACTAAATTATTATAAGGACTTGAATAATTTATTTAATTGCATTGAATATTATAATCTTTTAGAAAGTAATTAATTGATATTTAAAGATTTTATTATTTTAATCAACTGTCAATAATTTAATATTCTTAACTAAAAAATTCAATAAATTGTATTATAACATACCTTCATGTGTCGTTTAAGGTTTGATGGTGTGGTTTTTGATACACTGTGTAATTTAGTTGAAGGTTCACATAATACACAATGTACAAGCAAATTATTCCCTTTACTGCCTTTACATACAAAAAACTTTTCTATTCTTGGCCAAGGCATAGACGGTATCACTACAGTCTACAATACAAATGTTATAAATTAAATTAAATATATAAGTATGATTAAGTATCGAGTACCAATTATTACAAAAATTTTTCACAATTTAACATTTATAATTTATATGTACCTAGTGTCCTAGTACTAGTACTTACTTTATTGCTTGTGTCATCAACCAACACAGGATCATTAGGACTTGAAACAGTGACATGGTCGTTGTATATATTAGATGCTATAAAAAATGTTAATTAGATTTGTTGTTTAAATTTTAATAAAAAATGTATACCTACCTTTATGCAAATCTGAAGAAGTACTACACATTTCTTCTGGTGGATCATCTACGTCTTTTTCACTGAATTATTCAGCTTTTGTCACTGTACGTGGCTTAAAAAATTTGTCCATAACTTTAAATTTATTACTAGTTATTAACGAATAGTTAATTAGATATAGAGTATAGACAATCACAAGTCACAACATTACCTAATTAATTACGTGTAGGTATAACAAATTAATTCAATTCACTTCACATTATTCAAAAAATGAAAACGAAACACTGATACAGGCTGTCTACTTTGTCAGTGGCGTAGACAGAAACTTTCATTGGGGGGGGGGGGGGATATATAAACACCAAAAAACTAGAAAATATTTGTATAAAAAAAATTTTTTTTTTTTTTTTACAAAATGTGTCAATCTACAATATAATGTCTATTTTCCTAGATTTATGTGCCATAATATCTAGAATTTCTTCGGGCGTAATTGGAACTTCCCGATGAATTGATAATAATGTTAATCCATTTAATCTAGTCTGAAAATTAAATACAAAAATAGATTTATACCAACCTTAAAGACGAAAAATAACTATTAATTTTTACTTCAGCCATCGTATTTCTTAAGTATGTTTTAAGCCTTTTAAGGCACGAGAACGTTCTTTCGGGTGTTGATGTGGATACTGGTAAGGTACACAGTATTTTAAGTAGTTGATGCACATTTGGAAATATTGAGGAATTACATAGTCTCAGAGCATCTATAGCTATTGTAGGATGTTGATTTGTTAAATTCAATTTTGATTGCCAGATTTTTAACTCTGCAATTACTGTCTGAACATCAGTGTTAAGATAAAAATGTACAAGTTCTTCAAATTCTTGAAAGTCAATGTTGCCAGAAAATATACATTGAAAACCTAGACAGAAAGTCCATACTTATGATTTTTGTAAATAGTATTTATTAACAAATATAAATTTTAATGTAACTTGGGTACCTACCTTTTAAAATATTTTTGTGTATAAGAAATCTTTCTTTTAAATTAATTATAAAAGAGTCAATGTATGGTATTGCTATAGTAATTCTATAGTAATTTTCAGGTTGAATCGTCTTATCCTCAGTAAATATATTTGCACGATTTGCCTGTTTCTTAACTATACGTTTGATAGAAATGTTAATATCCAAAATGTCTGCCATTTTCTATTTATATTTTATAAATTAATATACTATATCTATTCCTATTTCCTATATTATAAAAATAATTTCTATGGACAATAAAAATTAGTATACCTCAGCTTCGTTATACATTGATTTAAATTCTTTTTCAATATTTTGTCTCAAATCCTCAAGCATAGATACATTGCACTCTGCTAACTGTACGGCTTCTTTCAAGTCAATATCATTTTTTTGAAAACATTTACACAAAGGTAAACCATAAGAAAATACCACCTATTAATACAATATAAGTAATTATAACCAACTAAATACAAAAAGAATCATTAAAACTCAAATATATTGTTTGATTACCTTAAAAATTTGAAGAGCAATTAAAAACTCGGAATCCATGGATTTTACCAACATACTGGCGTCAGTTGATGATTTATCATTAAACGTGGTTGATATTTTGTCCAATGCTTCAACAACACATGGAAAAAGTTCAACAAAATCATTGACAGCAGTATACCTCTCTACCCAACGTGTCGCACACAAACGCTTTAATGATTTAGATGATGGATTAAGATCACTATTAGCAATAGCTTCCAATAGTATACTGTGACGTTTAGGTGTGTTAAAAAAACAATGCATTTTTTCTATTACACCCAAACAGTTCCTAATAGATTGTTGTTCACACGATGAAGACACTGCCAAATTCAATGTATGAGCAGCACAGTGAACATATAATGCTCTAGGATACTTATTTCGTATTATAGTCTGTACTCCTTTAAATTTCCCTGACATATTACTTGCGCCGTCATAACCTTGGCCATACATTTTAGAGCAGTCAATTCCACAAGAATTTAAACCTTTAATTTAAATAAATTTTATTTTATTAATTATACACAACACTTTATATATTCATAAAATACCTTCAAGAATAGTCGAAGCCAAATGCTGACCAGTTAAGTTATGTACTTCAACATACTTCAAAAAAAACTCACATAACTTAGCATTTTCTCCAGTACCATTAACAAAACGAACACACAGGGTAAGCTGTTCCTTAACTGACACATCTGCTGTCTCATCAGCTAACACAGAAAAACACTGAGCTGAATTTACCATCTTTACTAGTTTACTTAGTATCAGGTCACCACATATGGTAATAATTTCATTTTGTATCTGAGGACTGATGTATTTGTTTCGAGACTCAGATTCTAGATGATTTTTTAAATAATCTATGTCTTTGGCTTTATATTTTAAAATAGCTCGAAAATTACCTTCATTGGCTTCATTCAAATTAGAATTATTACCGTCAGACTCATCTAAATTAAACATAAAATTTTAATACAAAATGTAATGTATTATAATATACATAAGCACTAACTATTAAACTTGATTGAGCCAAAATCTCTATGTCCACGGAGTGAAATCTCCTGTCTTCCACAAAGGATAATACATTCTATGATTGGAATTAATTTCAACCTGTTTTGCTTCTTCTGTTTGATCCTAAAATATAAACTTATTAAGTACAAATAAGTTACTTCCTAATAGGAAGTTCCTATTGACATTTTTACAATTATACCTTTCATCGTCCAATTTATCAATTATTGAAGGTGCATTGTTTGAAAAAATATTTAAAAAATGTTCTGATTTCAAAATAGAGGTTTTGTGATATTCTAAATTATTATGATCCGATAAAACCTAAAATTAATTTTTTTATAGTAATCATTTTTCTAAATTATAATTTCTACATATTAATACTTCTGTAGCTTTCTTCCAATTTTGAAATGGTGTTGAAACAAGACTGCCTAAGCGTTGTGAGCCAATACCACCAGCAAAAGCAAAAACCACACAGTGCTTACAAAAAGCCCCATCAAATTTTTCAGAATAGGATAGCCATGGAAACACTTTCAACCATTTGTACTGGAATCGTAGACCTCTTTTTTTCCATAAATCTAATAGTGGAAACTTATAATTTTCTGGTGGTACCCATAGATCAGTTAATACCTAATAAGAATTGATTGCATATCAGCATTCAATAATTTATTAATTATAATTATAAACTATAAATATGAATAATTGCATAATTATTTTGCTTATAGTCTTTGTTTTATAAACCATTATAAAAAGGTTCTAATAAACTTACTATGTTTTTTTCACAATCCGACAAACTACGATTAATGAATAAACCTACATCATTAGCATTATGCATTTGCTGTAAGCTAGCATTTACCTTAAAGTAGAAAAAAGCATATCATTTAAATAAGCAGATAGGTAAGTGAAAATAATTATTATTGCTATAATAATTTGACTATATACTGATACTGCAATATTTCATTGTATTAATGACTAACCTGATCTTGATGTGTACTAGACGTTGATGTTGAACACAATTCAAATAATTCTCTATCATCCTTTCTGATTTTTGGTGGAGGAGATGTTTTTTCAACCGTACTGATTTTAGAATTAGATTTAACAGTAAAATAGTTTTTTATATTACTCATATTGATTAATAAAATAGAATAATGAGTTCACACTTGACACTTCACAAAATATGACAATATTATTATAAAATAATAAAATATAATTCATAATAATATATACTACTCCTAGGGATTTACGTGAAAATTGATATTATTGTATATTTGTATATTACAATTTACAATAAATAGAGATAATATTTTATATACCTAATATTGATAATAAAATAATCACAGTTAAAGATAGTATAGCCGTGATAATAACCAATAAACCACGGTTTAAGATTACATGTTAGCTATCGGTCACCTAACTGTATATCAATCACAGTACAGAACATGTTACGGGTTTAGTGCATAATTTCACCACATCTGTAGAGCGCTAGTAGTAAGTAGGGTCATAAAGTATGTTTTATTAGTATAGACTATAGATCAGTTTTTCTATTTTCGGTATTTTATATTAAGTTATATATGTTATATATTTTAAAAGTCCATGGGGATCCATCCATATCACCCCGTGTTCACGCCCATGACAACACAAGTAATATGATATATTTGGACAATATAAACGTGTTTACTTTTTAGTTATACATGGTGCAGCATCTAACACTAATACAGTTTTTTCATCTCATCCACCACCTAGCCATAATATTTTTAAACCATCGTTCACAAAATGTGTAATTGCCGAGTGATTAGTTTTTTTTTTCAATTTCTTACATGCGATAAAAAATGGGCAATTTTTATGTCACAATTTAATGCACCAACTAAAAAACAAGCTACTTAGTAGCTTATGATTTCTATCAGTAGTTTCATCGATAAAAATACAAATAAAAGAATTGTCTAATGATTTTCTAGTATGCTCAATTTTATGGCTTGAATGTAACATAGTTGTAGATAGTTTTTTCTCAGTGCTCTTATCTAGTATGTACTTGTTGGTATATTTCTCTAAAAAACTTGTAATTTGTACTAAAGTATATTGGTAACAATCATACTTGTACATAAATTTTTATGAAAATTAGATTGTAGTTTGTTTAAAACAGATAAGAGAGATTGTTTTTTTAAATCATTACGTTTTAGATTTTTGATATAAAGAGAGCTAGAAGTATGTCATATAATTTAAATTTTGTTTTTACAAGGTATTTGTTAAGTACAAACCTGACATAATATAATTTATCCATCTGTAGTTAATGCATTTGTTTCTTTATTAAATGGTTAAATTAATTGACTCAATAAAGTTTTAAATGTAGAGTGGATTTGCAGTATTTTAATCTTAAATTGAATTACTGATCTTTGAACTTATGTTAAATTGACAACACACCTAACGAGAATCAAATATTTAAATGAAATTTTTTAACATTTTTAAAGATTTATGATAATCACAAAATATACGGACGTCATGATATCATTGGAGTTTTTTTTATATCTCATATCTAATTACTTGATAATTGATTTTTTTATCAATGTTATGTTCTTATCAATATTGCATTGCACTTTTCGTCTTAATAAGGAAAAAAACAAAAGGTTAAAAATATTTTTTTGTAATTCATTTCATTTTTTACAAAATTCAACATAGTACCAAACACCAATATAAAGTTAACAAATATTTTTTATGTCCCCACCGCTGAATCACTACTGGCCATGATGATAAAGATGGTTCATCTTGATGGAGAGGGAGTTTCAATCGGTCATTTTTGACAGTATAAAACCTTTTTAAAATAATATATTTATTATGAAAACATTAAGTTTGGATTAAAGTATTTTTATATTTGTTTTCAAGTATTGAAGTCATTTACTTACTAGAAAATTGATTGATTTTTCTTTTACATCAATTGTTATATTTTATTTTCCTGAAAAAATTGATTTTGATGATTCTACCCCTTTTTTATGTGCAACCATAAATTATTTTTTAATTTTTTTAAAAATGAGATATTTTACCTTTTATTTTTACTGTTTAATCAGTTGAATACCTGGAAGATGTATTATCATTTTCCATCGGTATTGTTATTGCAGATGTTACGTTACTTTCACTTTCATCATTATTATTACCAGATTTTGAAAAATCATGTATAAAACATGTTTTCATTCTTTTTGCTGAAGTAGGCATATTTGCAACTTTATTAGATACAAATTTAATATGATTACTCGAACAATCTTTCCAAGCCTCTGAAATAAATGAAATTTAATATTAAGAATTTAGAACTATTTTTCATCCTTTTCTAATTAATTTTTACAAAATAGTAATGAATTATAATCATTAAACATTGAGTAGAATAACTTTTATAACACACAAAAAAAAAAAAAAAAACAACGTATAATATCTAAAAACAAATTCATTCATAGCATACCCATTAAATGTGATACTCTGACAGAATTAATTGAAAATGGATCGCTTAATTCATATTGTTGGTATTTTGTTTTATTTGAGTCATGAAAACCAATTTTTTCACCCAGAAATAAATCAATTATCCATAGAACATTTACAATGGGTATTTCTAAAGTTAAAGCTCTTCTTATGATTCCACCTTCTAAACTATAATTACAAATTTAAGTACATTAAATTATTATTAAATTGTTCATTGTTTAGTGGAGTATAAATTATGGAATTTTATATAATATATATAATTTAAACTTAATGTTGAAAACCATAAATAGCTAACTATCACATTGAATTTAAAATTTTTATTATTTAAAATATATAATATTATTAAAAAACGTTAGTGTTATACATTAAATGAAACACTTTGTGCACATAATATAATTACTTGTATTCTCACTACATTATAGTTAATTTAAAGCATTATATTTTTTTTCAATTTACAGTGTTTAAATAATTTTCATTACATTTTTGTTAAATGTTAACTGAAATAATACTGTTACAGTGTTGAGTTAGTTTTGTCACCTTATTATTACTTACTATACAACACTGATAATTTATGATTATAAAGTGCATTAATAAAAACAACTTACTTCTGACTAATTACAATATGAGTACTATTGGAAACGTTACTAGTTACACAAGCACCCAGAATTTCAGCCATAACTTTGGCTTTAAAATATTCATTTTTATTAAAATTTACAATTGCTATCTGGTTATCTTCACATGGTAAATTATCGTAGCTGAAACATAATAATTCAAAATATTTAATTCATTGCATTTAGATCCAGAACAACTTAACCTAACCAGCACCAATGCTTGTTATTAAGGAAAATATATATATAATGTGATTGTGTAGTTTCTATAATATATTACAATACATAATATATTAACAAACATAACAAAAATATTTTACCTGTATGGTATTGGCAAATGATGAGATAACCAAGGTTTTATTATTTTTTTTTCGCTAATAATATCGCTGAGCCAATAATCAGTCACGCATTTTTTATGATCTGATAAACCCTGAAAAAATTACGATATTAATAATTATTTATTTGCATAATATATCAAAATATTATTTTTACCCTAACGACTTCATTATTCTTCTGGCTGTTGCAAATCAAATGAGTTACTTTATTTGAATAATGATTAGCCACAGTACCACCATGCTCCATTATACGTTGTTCATTGAAATACAAGCGATCTGAATTAAGTTCTTTGTATTCATTAACAATCAAAAAGTGGCAATCAGATAAAAAACCCTTCACAGTAGATGCTGTGAAATAAAAATAAATTACTAATAACTTAAATTCTTATGTTGTTTAAATTTTTGGTAGATATTTTACAAAAAATTTAAAAGTATTAAGAGTTAGTATAATAATATATTATATATAAAAAAACTGGGAAGTAGAAAAAGTAGTCAAAAAGCATTATTGGGGAATTTCCTCAACAGCACTTAGTAAATTGACTGTTACAAGCCTTTTTTTTTGCTTTTGTCTAGTTTTAATAATATATATATATAAATATAAATTTGTTAAATAATATAATATACTTTTACTACAGAAAATTATTTTTTATAAGAAAAGTATTTTTGTTTATCTTACGGTTTAACTGGAGTTGTAACTTAGATAGTTGTATTTCAGTAATTCTATTTTTGTTGCAAAATTTACCTGAAATATACTTATAAATTAATTCAAAGAACATAGTAAAATAACATTTAATCTTTCACTAGATAACCTTCAATTAGATATACATGTCTATGTTGAATAAATTACTTAAGTATTTAAACATCTGACAAACTAAATTTTGGTTTGTCAGTTTTTAAAGCTCAATTTCAATTGAAGGTCAAACATACATAACAATGTTTTTATTGTAAAATATATAATAAATCAATGTATAAAGAAATGGTAAATATACCCTTGACGTATTTGGTATATAATATTTTAGATTTTAACTAGAAGCTTAATTTAAATTGAAGGCCAAACATAGATACATATATTACATATATTGTTTCTTTGTAAAGAACATAATAAATCAATATATAAAAGAAATTGTAAACATACCTTTGATGTACTTGTTTTCATAGTTAATATCATTAAATTTACTTGGAAAATCTGCTTCTTCTGATTGTAAAGTGATAATTCAGATTTTAACTTGCTAAATGATGGATAATATAAAATTAATAAAACTGTCAATATTCGAATATAATCAATCTTATATTAAATTAAACAAATATACATTTACATACTTGAGTTCAGCTAAATGTATCGATTGTAATTCATTTCTTTTTTTAATAATATATTTTAGATTTTCTAACTGATATTTTCCTCAGTTGAACTGTTATGTATAAAATAATACTTAATTAATAGAAGTTTAAAATACAATATTTTATAATACAAGATTACTCACATTTTTAGGTGTTTCATTTCTGCAGAAATAAAATTTTCTAATCTCTCGTTTCTTTAGTATAAATTTTCATAATCAACTTATTTTTCTTATCATCCTGTATCTTTATTTTATTTTCATATCTATGAAAATGGAATTATACATATTTTATTCCTAAGTCTAGTTTTTCCTATAATAAAATTTTATATTAGTAAACAAATAAATTGATTAGTGGTTTTAAGGTTTCTACATTTAAGCTTATTTCATCTCTGTCCTAACAATTTTTTGTTATTATAAATAACGTGATTTATGTGATATGATTAGTTTATTTAAAATATGTAATTTAATGCATTTATTAGAAAAACAAATAAGAGTTTTAATTTAAATTTAAATTACTTTACATAAACTTTATTCTAAAGCATTAAATACTGTATATTATATTTAGTTTGTTTTGTTGTTTATTTATATATATTCAGTAAGTAAAAGACAAATTATAAATTAGTTTATCGTGATTAGCTAAATTAGATGTTTGACAATTTTTATTAAAACTGAAAATAAATACATAATGATGATTTTATTTTAATCAAAAGTTATATGAATAATGTAAACCTTGAACAATTTGAAAAATAAGAGTAATATTTTATTTTATTCAACTGACGATAAAGATTCACGTTTAGATTTAAAATCAACATTTATTTTATATATAGTTTTATAAATATAAATCAAAACAGTCAAAATGTACTATATATATAAACAAGATGTAAATCATAATATGATTTATATATTATATGAGTAGAAAATAACTAGAGTTTTATTGTTTAAAAATGTGTAGATTAGGTATATCTTCATACAATATACAATTTATTTCAAAATATTTACACAATAAATCCAGTTCTTCTTTGTTATTATATCTTTGTCTTGCATAAAAAGTTTGATTAAATTGTTATTAATACACTGGTCGACAAGTTGAAGTTAATACTTCGGACCAAAATATCATAAAAATAAACATCTTTTCGAACAATAAATTAATAGGCAATATTAAAATTTGTTTCACCTATTTAACTATTCATATCAAAATGATAAAGATGTACATGGTGTCGAATAAGTAGATTCTCTATATTCTACAATTACGCACGAAAACATTTTCTGAAAATTAAATGAATGAAAAATAATGTAATGTGTTGTTCTACAACATTATTTGATAGATTATTCTCATATTTTTAGATCGCATTCAATTTCCCTGAAATCTTCCGACGATCACATGGTTTTACTTTTCAAATAGTTATAAATAACAAAATATGTTTATTAATTATTATTTATAGGTTATAATCAATATAATTTTACTATCCAGCTATAAATACCAGTCAAATAAATGATATAAGATAGTGTATGAATTAAGTTTAAGTTCGCTGTAATTGTATTTATCTATAGGATAAAAGTAATTAGTAACATAAAATTCTGGATTCTATATAATTCAAAATGTTAGCGACCCATATTTTGAGAAACGATATGTCAGATAATTTATCCATATTATTTATTTGTTGATTACAATAATACTATATTATAGGTAGGTACTATCTTATTCAAATTATTATAAATGCAAAATTATTATTTTATTTAAATGTAAGTACAAATACCTATATGTTTAAAGTTTTAAATTTAATGATTTTTGTTGTAAGAATAATATATTATTTGGAATACTGATGATATAGTTACAGTTACAATACAAGATAAAGTCGTATTTGCCAGAGTTTTGAATTGATGAACATATCTTAGTACGTCTATGTATGGACGGAGATGTACTGATCAAATGTGATTTTGTTATTTTTATGACAATATTAATACATTAAATAATTCTAGCATAAATTTAAATTTCCATGCATCACATGTACATAAACACAGAATATTACAAAAGCTTCATTATTTTCTATTGGTGATTGTATGAGTTATGTAGAATAAGAAATTAAGTAAATATTTGATAATAGACATCATAAATCTTATATAATTATTTATTGCAGCAATAATTACATTTAACTCTTTATTCATTTTATTTAGTTCACTAAATTTAATCTAGAATTGTACATACCATATTTAGTTAAGTTAGGTAAGCAAAACATTTTAGTTATAACTGTTGGTATTATATTTATATACTTAAATAATAATCTAATAATACATTAAATAAAAATTAAATTATTAAATAGTAGTAGCTTGATAAATACAGTTTAAATTACCATTTTAACAGATTTTAATATTTATATTATTGAAATACTTTATTATGGTGAATTTAGTCTAATAGTAATCATTGATTACAAAGGCCGTATACTATAAATATTATATGTATTTATGTTCATTATTAGGGCTCTTACAATAAGTTAACCACAATGAATTGCATTAACGGGTCAAGGTAGACAAGACGAATATTAAAACAAAATATTGTTTAAACGGTAACAATTAATTTTCGGCTGTACATATTTTCAAATAATACTTGTCTATTAAAATACTTTTGTGTAAAATAATTTTATTAGAAATATTTATAAATATTTATTTTGTAGTGACCTTATGTCGTGACCGTAGGTACTGTGTCTAGAACCTACGAAAGATACCATAATCTAAAAAAACCATAAGATCTTTTGTTTCACTCAAAATTTAAAACAGCTGATTAATGTTAAATGTATAATCAAAATGCTTTCATGAGCGCTATATTGTGATGATGCGAGTATTGCATAATATTAGGTTATGCAAAAGGAAATATTATATTAGATAATTACTCTCTCATTTAATAATAATTGTATAATTATACATTTATAAATTATTAGTTATTACGAGTAAATAATAACTGATAAGGACAGAATATGCAAGTTAAAAATCTGTGAAATTAATTTTCCTAGAGCCTAGACATGGATGGCTTAATCTGACCTGTTGATAGGATTCGAGTATAAAACATTATAACAAATTTCCAATTATTAATTATTACAATTAACATATGTTTAAAATTAAAATATTTATTTATCTACCAGCCGGACGAACGACAATGCTCTGACGAAAATATCGAAAGCATCGGCATTAAAACGTCCGAAATATAAACATATAGTAGGTATAATGGTTTAAAATTCCATTAAATATGCGATCCATGTATAATGGATGTTTCGGTTGACCCTATCTAAACGTCTCTGTCAATGTATAAAACATTTTGTTTGCATTTACTGTATTAACCGGTTAATATCAATATTTAGTCAATATTTGTATATATATAATATTGTTGGTAGTGTGTGTGCACACCCTCTTTCAAGGCCAAATACAACCCTACAAAGCATGGGGTTTATATGTACTAGAGTGATTCACTAAAATGTGGCATATATTGCCTATGTGCCAATAATATCAGTACGTTGGACTTGTTTATAACTATGAAATAGCTTATTATAATATTACGCAAAGCTTTTAGTCCCTGTTGTTGAAGCTGTTTAATGCAAAAAATTTTTTTAAATACATTAAATTAAAGATATAGTGTGTGTTATGAGCATAGACACGGGTCACATTATTCTTTAATAACAAGAAAGCCTCTTGTTCGAATTTCTATTTAGATATAAAAAGTATTTAAAAATATGATTTTCAAGTGAATTATATTAGTAAGTTAAAAGTATTATAAGATTTCGTTATATCCGCCGGATGTTTAGGTTTTTAAATCTATTTGAAAATTTAATAAAATACACCATAAAAATACAACAATTCTATGTAAATATATGTGACTTACCTAAATTTAACCTGCTTATAGTTTAAACTGTTGAAGGATTAGGTAACACAAAGTGGTACTCAAAATGCCTTGTTGAAATGAGAAAACACACTGATTATTGCTCGTTAAAAGAAAGTACAGTTTTCGTTCGCAGGAATTGGTATTGAAAAAAGTAGTGTCTGAGATGACTGTTGCTGAAATGGCTGTTCCGTCTTTACTGGCGAAGTAGTGAACGGGACGATACAGTCGTACCCGTCAGGGGTGGTTGCCTGATTGTGACAGTGTGAACCGAACCCACGGCGACTGATTTCTTTTTCTTACCCCGATTACGATCCGTACAAAGTTGGTAGAAAATACTATTTTCATTGATTATTGAAACTAAAGAATTATCCCAATTACGTTTTACGTATATTAACGTAACTAGAATAAAACCCAATCACAAGAGCTAATAAAATTTGAAAAGAATGGTAAATTCTAGTTCATTAAGATTAATAAAGGTGATAAACTGCAAGATTAAAAACATAAACTATGTACGATATATATATATATCAGAAATTTATTTAAATAAAATAAAATATATTATTGAGTTGGTTGTATTATTAATTTTCTTTACTAAAAGTTAATATTTATGTATGTGTAATGAGTAAACACTGTTCCAAATGAGATGACTTGCGTTTGCGCAAGGTAGGCGTGGCTAACGGACCACACGGTAACTTCCATAACTCCCAAAACAAAATGAACATGGTGAACCTATTGAAAAAAAGTCTGAATTGATCTGAGAAAAATTGAAGAATTGGTTAATATTTTATAAGAAACATTAAACAAACGAGAATCCTCCCTTCCATTCTTCTGGTACGCGATAAACTTATATATGATTGTGTCATTCGGCATACGACTTGAAAATAATAAACGATGGTATATAAATCCGCGCTTTGGTTTAATTATTTAATGCCAACAATGTTATTTTTAATATTTTTACTTGACAAATGCTATTTTATACATTTTTTTTAAATTTTTTCCTTTATAGGTATGTACGCAATACATTTTGAATTTTATGAAAATATGCAAAAATCATTAAACATACAGAAATATGTAAAAAAAAGTTTTACCATTAGATTCAAATTGTTAGGATTCGTGAAGATCATAACAAAACTCAAAAAGTGAAAAGAAAAATGATATGTGATTGCATAGAAATCCGCGCTTTAAATTTATAATGATAATTAGTTATAAAGTGCAATATTTTAGTATATTATACAATAATAAAATATTTATGTACGTAGTACTTTATATTATGTACACTCATGCAGTGATTAACCGATGACAGATTAATAAATTATTATTGACCTATATGGTTTTTGTAAAATAGCTGCTTTGTAGCGTTCGACACTAGTCCGCCAAGGCAACACCTCGTTTTTTCAACCGCGAGAACCAGTGGCGCAACTAGAGAGGTGCAAAAGGATCTTTAGCTCCCCCTGGTTCAAATTTAACACACCTTTTTTTTATCCCCAACTATTCTATTATTATTGTAGTGAAATTCAATAACTCTGTGAGATATAAACAGTTTTAGCTCCCTACATTTTAGAGGTCTAGTTGCGCCTATGGTGAGAATGAAATTCTATAATAATAGGTATATAGTATTGTTTCCGTCGTGAGAAATTCAGTCGGCCAAATGTAAACTGCATGAATAATCTTTTTACCTGTAAAGAAAAAAATATTGTAATCTCCTACACGGACCTTTTTACTTGTAAAAAATTCAGATAATATCTTATACTCCTATATTTATGATTGAGTACACAATTTTAAAGTTGAATAGCTTAAAAAGCTAACAATGATCATGACAAGAAAATAATAAATATAAAAACATATTTCAATAAATAAAATATAAACAATTAAATAGAACATGATGGTGCACCGTGTTTTATAATAATTTTAAAATATATGTTAAACGTATTTTTATGTATAATACAATGTATGATTTATATATTTTTTGAGTATGATTTATTTTATTAAATAATTTTCTTTTTCAAACAATTATTTTGATTTTTATATTTTTTATATAGGCGTTAATATTATATTATGTTTGTAAGAGATTATTTAAATTTGTAAGAGTTTATCATTCCCAGCTCGGTCAACCTCCTGTTTGATGGCCCCTTAAGTTTTTTTTGTCTTACTTATAACCAATTATCTAAACCTAAATTTAAAAAAATATACATTATAAATTATACAGATTTTTGACCACCCCCTCAAAAAAAAATTTCTACAGCCTAAACTCATTTTATAACGGGTAGTTTTGAAATTAAAATCGTATATTATCATAGTATCATAATTTATAGATAAGGTAGGTAGATACATAATGATATCATAATGGAACTAGAGTCACATGTAAGATGTTTTTTAGGAAGTGATTATAAAAAAAATTAGTATTATATTTAAATTAATTTTTAAGTACCTATTTGAAGTGTTTATTACTTATAGTTTTTTCGATCATACGTTATACTTTAGAAGTCTTGTAGAAGTAAACTTTGTTTTAATTCTGTAAAGCCATTAGCTGTTAATGATCTAGATGCAAATGAATCAATTGGTGGGGAAAGGGTTGAACTCCACAACATCTCCCTTATGGTATATAATATATTGTATATTATTTCAAATTGTACACTACTACACGAGAATTTAATTCATTTTACACCATACTTGTAAAATAAATCATAAATATAATTATTTTTATAATAATGTATAAATATATTACAGGAAATATAAGTACAGAATTGTTTTATGCACTTTATTGTTCTTAAAAATTAATATAGGTACTAACAAAATATGCATTTTTAAGGTGTAATGTAAAAAACATTGAAAAATATATACTAATAAGTAAAATACATTTAAATTTTATTTACCACAGTTAGATTATTGAATTGTAGAATTTTAAAACTAGTTAAACGATATTCAGAATTTACATAAATACAATTTTCAGTTCCTCCCCATTTTATTAGAAAGTATTAAGTCCCATGGTTACTCCTAGTTATATCAATAATTTTAAAAAAGTACTTCTTACTGAAACTGCAGAAGGCAATATTGAAAAAATTAAATAACAGCAACCAAAAATTGAATAATTATGTTGACTGGGTTTTGTTAAGTCATGACTGCACTGGTGTGCTGATGATTGGTCATACACAATTCAGTCAAAAAATAAATCTGATTATTTTTTTGTACTTTTTATTTTTTGTCATAAGTAGTTAAAACTAATGAGGAATTTTGTATCAATTTTTAAATCTTGTGAAAACAATATTTTTATGAGTTTCTAACTATAAAATAATTTGTTTATTTTTGAGATTTAGATGTATATTATCAAAATTCAAACAAAATGTTAATTAAAAAAAAAATTGCGTCTTTAAATGTTGATTGTTTTTTTTTTTTTTATTGGAAAATGGTTATTGTGAAAGTAACATTGTATTAATTTTTCAGGCATAATTATCCATCATTTAATTTTTTATCAGAATTTATAAAAAAAAAAATCTAAAAAAATTATTGTATGTATAAGAAACATTATTACATAATCTTGGTTAAAAATTAACCTCAATGTTGAAAATCTAAGTATTTTGTTAACTACTTATTGTATACACATATAAATGGTATCATAGTAAAATAAAATACCAATATGTATTATCTGTCTATACTATCTTCAGTTATCCAGGCCCATGCTCAAAAGGGGAGGTAATCCTTCATTACCAAAAAATATGTAAATTGTGTTTTTCATTATGATTTATTATATTAAATATTTTATAATCGTATTTGTAATAATGGTTAATATAATGGTATACTACTATGATAGTGTTATGGTCACATATGACGTTTATCAATTTCCATCGTTGTCATTATTGACAAAATATAATGAAAATAGTATCTATTAATGTTTTCGTGTAAATAATGTTGTAGTATATATATGTACATCTTTCAGTAATTAACGCTTTAAATACTAATTTAATAATTGTATAGTTATTAAAAATAAAAAAGCATTTTTATTTAATAAAAAAAAATTAATGAATTTATTATTTCAACACATTGTCTAATTGTAATTATTATGTATAATATACATATTGTAAATAAAGATATCAAAAACCTGACAAATTATCAGTTACAGATAAAATGGTAGTATATTTTGCCACAATTCAATCAATGAACCGTAAATTTTCCTGGTAATATTCCAAAATTAGCATCATGCAATGTCGTTTTGCTATTTCAGCTTTTACATAAAAGCAATCTTCAACTCCTCTCCATTTAACTAGGAAGTATTGATTCCCGCGTCTATTAAATTTCATATCAATAATTTTTTCAGGAATTAAGCCCAAAGGAAATCCGTATGTAGAAGACTCTGAATTTTTTGTTTTTTCATTTATCATGATCTGTTAAGATAAAAATATATAAAAAAAATAATTTAAGACATTGAAATAGTTACTGAATACTGTATAATAAGTAGCATGAATTATAATCCATGTCAAATAAAACAGCTGAAATATTTTAACAAAAATCCATGTTTTTTTACACAAATAACAAATTTTAAAACGTATTTACTTACTGGAACTGGAAGAGAGTAAAAAACTAAAATGACAGCAGCTAAGACTTTTTTATATAACAATGTTGTCTGGGTTTTGTTGAATCATGAATACACTGGTATGCTGACTAACGATCACACAAGATCCGATTCAAAAAGAAGACTGCTATTGTTTATAGTTAACACTGACACAGGTACTGTAGCAATAGGTTACTATAAAATCAAAGATCGCTGGTGATATACGTAATTATATTCCTCATCATTCCTTGTATCCTTGCTGTGAATGAAGATATAATGATTTACCTGTCGAAGTAGATGCCAAATAATATAATATAATATAATATAAATGTATTTAAAATTAAAGTTCAAGAACTATACAATATACGTATTTTAAAGACAGATAATAATTAACATTTACTTTTTATTGAAGTGGAACTTTGTGTCGTAGAGTAAGAGTATTTATTCTATTTTAGTAATAATAAAGAAGAAAAAAAATTATTATAATTATAATGATAATAAAATTAACACAAAAAACAAAACCGAAAGAATTTAATGAAAGAATGAAGTAAGTAATTAATAAGTATTGTATTATACTTTAGAAATAATTATTACTATTTATATAAAGATTGTAAAAACAACTTTTTAATTTAAATTAAAAGTGTGAATAAATTGAACAAATTAGTAATTGTATATTTAATGAACTTAAAGTACAAGTGGCGATGTTAGTGAATGAGCTAACAACTTAAATAAGTCCGGTAAGCTGGAAGTTTAAACTAATAATTCTAAAGCATGTCGA